>NC_143162.1:14939090-15090606 GCF_047325235.1 Durio zibethinus | reverse complement strand
TTATGATCGAACCAGACTGAGAGTTGTGACAGCAGGATTGGTAGCACGTAGAAGGGGACCCGGTTGATCCCCGGCTTGTGCATCCCGCCCCTCTTACCGGCTGAGCACCCGTACACTTGTTTTGTGGGTTGGCTTAGACATACGGAGTTCATTCCCAGTCTAAGCATACGGAGTTCATTCCTAGTCTAAGATCGGACCGGACCAAGGGTTGCGACAGCACATGCTGGGCTCGGGCATGTGCTGGTGCCGCATTTTTCTTCGTCGGGGCACCATCACCAGAGCATCGCCAGAGAACCTAACCGGCGGCATTGGGGTTCCAATGATCGGGGGTGCCGGGGGGGTGTGCACACATGATGTGCGATGGGTGGTGGTACTTGGCCCTTATATTGGCCCCCTATCCCTCATCAAACCTTCAGAACTCACACCCCCTTAAAGAGCATTTGAGATTTTACAGGTTTGCTGCCAGTAAACATTAAAGTGTCTGAAATGGGGACACTTTTTCAAATGGTCGCAAAATCTTGTACACTTCGAGTTTTTAGCTGAATTTTTTTGTGCATTCCAAGAAAAATACAAGGATCACGTCTACCAAGTTTGGGGCCAAAACACTTTCTGAAAAAATTTTAAAAAATCCAAAACTGCAAAAAGTTTCAAAAATCATGAGAAATAGAAAACGGGTCGTCTTGCCATGAAACCTCACGTGAAGGCTTAAGGAACCATTGTATGAATTTACAAGCCATAAAAATGGCATTGGCACGTAGAAATATGAAGATGTGCCTAAACCCACCTACCACACTATCGATCCACGACTTGCGCATCCCATCTCTCTGGCTGGCATAGTGCCCGCCCGCCCGCCCGCCCGCTCGTTTCGTCGGTTGGCTTAGGCATACGGAGTTCATTCCCAGTCTAAGATCAGACCGAACTGAGGGTTGCGGTAATAGTATCGGCAGCACACAGAGGGGGACCCGATGGATCTCCGGCTTGCGCATCCCGCCCCTCTGGCCGACTGAGCGCCCGTACGCTCGTTTCATGGGTTGACTTAGGCATACAGAGTTCATTCCCGGTCTAAGCATACAGAGTTCATTCCCAGTCTAAGATCAGACCGGACCGAGAGTTGCAACAGCACATGCTGGGCTCGGGCATGTGTTGGTGACGCATTTTTCTTCATCGGGCCACCATCGTCTGAGAACCTGACCGACGGCATTAGGGTTCTAGCGATGGGGGGGTTTGCGCACATGATGTGCGATGGGTGCTGGTACTTGGCAATTATATTGGCCCCTTATCCCTCATCGAACCTCGAGAACTCAAACCGTCTTAAAGAGCATTTGAGATTTTATAGGTTTGTTGCCAGTAGCCATTAAAATGTCTGAAATGGGGACACTTTTTTCAAATGGTCACAAAATCTTGTACACTTTGAGTTTTTAGCTGAATGTTTTTATGCATGTGAACAAAAATACAAGGATCATGTCTACCAAGTTTGGGGCCAAAACTCTTTCCGAAAAAATTTTAAAAAATCCCGAATCATAAAAAGTTTCAAAAATTGTGAAAAATAAAAAACGATTCGTCTTGCCATGAAACTTCATGTGAAGGCTTAAGGGACCATTGTATGAATTTACAAGCCATTGGTATGCACAAATATGAAGATGTGCCTATACCCACCTACCACCTTATCGATCCACGGCTTGCGCATCCCATCTCTCTGGGCAGCGTAGTGCCCGTCTGCCCGCCCGCTCGTTTCGTTGGTTGGCTTATATATACGGAGTTCATTCCCAGTCTAAGATCAAACCAGACCGAAGGTTGCAGCAGCAAGATCAGTAGCACGCAGAGGGGGACCCAACCGATCCCCGGCTTGCGCATCCCGCCCCTCTGGCCGACTGACCGCCTGCACGCTCGTTTCGTGGGTTGACTTAGGCATATGGAGTTCATTCTTAGTCTAAGCAATTGGAGTTCATTCCCAGTCTAAGATTGGACCGGACCGAAGGCTGCGGCAGCACATGCTAGGCTTGGCCATGTGCTGGTGCCGCATTTTTCTTAGCCGGGGCACCATCGTCGGAGCATCGTCAGAGAACCTGACCGACGGCATTGGGGTTTCGACGATTGGGCGGGCCGGGGGGTGTGCGCACATGATGTGCGATGGGTGCTGGTACTTGGCCCTTATATTGGCCCCCTATTCCTCATTAATCCTCGAGAACTCACACCCCCTTAAAGAGCATTTGAGATTTTACAGGTTTCCTGCCAGTAGCCATTAAAGTGTTTGAAATGGGGACACTTTTTTCAAATGGTCACAAAATCTTGTACACTTCGAGCTTTTAGCTGAATTTTTTTGTGCATGCCAAAAAAAATACAAGGATGACGTCTACCAAGTTTGGGGCAAAAAATCTTTCCAAAAAAATTTTAAAAAATCTCGAATCGTAAAAAGTTTCAAAAATCGTGAAAAATAGAAAACGAGTCGTCTTGCCATGAAACTTCACGTGAAGGCTTAAGGAACCATTGTATGAATTTACAAGCCATAAAAATGGCATTGTCATGCAGAAATATGAAGATGTTCCTATACCCACCTACCACCCTATCGATCCACGGCTTGCGCATCCCGTCGCTCTGGCCGGCCGGGGGGTGTGCGCACATGATGTGCGATGGGTGCTGGTACTTAGCCCTTATATTGGCCCCCTATCCCTCGTGAAACCTCAAGAACTCACACCCTTAAAAAGCATTTGAGATTTTACAGGTTTGCTGCCAGTAGCCATTAAAGTGTCTGAAATAGGGACACTTTTTTCAAATGGTCACAAAATCTTGTACACTTCGAGTTTTTAGCTGAATTTTTTTGTGGAAGCCAAAAAAAATAAAAGGATCACATCTACCAAGTTAGGGGCCAAAACGCTTTCCGAAAAAATTTTAAAAAATCCCAAACCACAAAAAGTTTCAAAAATCGTGAAAAATAGAAAACGAGTCGTCTTGCCATGAAACTTCACGTGAAGGCTTAAGGGACCATTGTATGAATGTACAAGCCATAAAAATAGCATTGGCATGAAGAAATATGAAGATGTGCCTAAAGCCACCTACCACCCTATCGATCCAAGGCTTACGCATCCCGTCTCTCTGGTCGGCGTAGTGCCCGCCTGTCCGCCCGCCTGCTCGATTCATCGATTGGCTTAGGCATACGGAGTTCATTCCCAATCTAAGATTGGACTGGACTGAGGGTTACGACAGTAGGATCGGCAGCACGCAGAGGGGGACTCGACTGATCCCAGCTTGCGCATGCCACCCCTCTGGCCTGCTGAGCGCCCAGATGCTCATTTTGTGGGTTGACTTAGGCATACAGAGCTCATTCCCAGTCTAAGATCAGACTGTACCGAGGGTTACGACAGCACGTGCTGGGCTCAGGCATATGCTGGTGTCGCATTTTTCTTCGTTGGAGCATCGCCAGAGAACCTGACCGACGGCATTGGGGTTCCGGTGATTGGTGGGGCAGGGGGGTGTGCGCACATGATGTGCGAAGGGTGCTAGTACTTGGCCCTTCTATTGGGCCCTTATTCCTCAACAAACCTTGAGAACTCACACACCCTTAAAGAGCATTTGAGATTTTACAGGTTTGCTGCCAATTGCTATTAAAGTGTCTGAAATGGGGACACTTTTTTCAAATCGTCACAAAATCTTGTACACTTCGAGTTTTTAAATGAATTTTTTTGTACATGCCAACAAAAATACAAGGATCACATCTACCAAGTTTGCGGCCAAAAATCCTTCCGAAAAAATTTTAAAAAATCCAAAACCGTAAAAAGTTTCAAAAATCATGAAAAATAGAAAACAAGTCGTCTTGCCATGAAACTTCATGTGAAGGCTTAAGGGACAATTGTATGAATTTTCAAGCCATAAAAATGGCATTGGCACGTAGAAATATGAGGATGTGCCTAAACCCACCTACCACCCTATCGATCTACGACTTGCGCATCCAGTCTCTCTGGCCGTCGTAGTGCCTGCCCGCCCCCCCGCCCGCTCATTTCGTCGATTGGCTTAGGCATACGGAGTTCATTCCCAGTCTAAGATCATACCGGACCGAAAGTTAGGGCAGCAGGATCGGCAGCATGTAGAGGGGGACCCGGTCGATCTCCGGCTTGCGCATCCTGCCCCTCTGGCCGGCTGAACGCCCGCACGCTCGTTTCATGGGTTGACTTAGGCATTCAAAGTTCATTCCCAGTCTAAGCATACGAAGTTCATTCCCAGTCTAAGATCGGATCAGACCGAGGGTTACGGTAGCATATGCTGGGCTCAGACATGTGCTGGAGCCACATTTTTCTTCGCCAGGACACGATCGTCGGAGCATCGTCGGAGAACCGAACCGGCAGCATTGGGGTTCCGACGATCGGGGGGGTTGGGGGGTGTGCGCACATGATGTGCGATGGGTGCTGGTACTTGGCCTTTATATTGGCCCCCTATCCCTCATCAAACCTCGAGAACTCACACCCCCTTAAAGAGCATTTGAGATTTTACAGGTTTGCTACCAGTAGCCATTAAAGTGTCTGAAATAGGGACATTTTTTTCAAATGGTCACAAAATCTTGTACACTTCGAGTTTTTAGCTGAATTTTTTTATGCATGCCAACAAAAATACAAGGATCATGTCTAGCAAGTTTGGGGCCAAAACTCCTTCCGAAAAAATTTTAAAAAATTTTGAACTGCAAAAAGTTTCAAAAATCGTGAAAAATAGAAAACGAGTCGTCTTGCCATGAAATTGTACGTGCAGGCTTAAGGGAACATTGTATGATTTTACAAGCCATAAAAATGGCATTGGCACGTAGAAATATGAAGATGTGCCTAAACCCACTTACCACCCTATCGATCCACGGCTTACGATCCCGTCTCTCTGCCCGTCCGCCCGCCCGCTCGCCCAGTCGTTTCGTCAATTGGCTTAGGCATACGGAGTTTATTCCCAGTCTAAGATTGGATCGGAATGATGGTTACGGTAGCAGGATCAGCAACACGCAGAGGGGGACCCGACCGATCCCCGGCTTGCGCATCCCGCCCCTTTGGCCGGTTGAGCGCCCGCACGCTGGTTTTATGGGTTGACTTAGGTATTCAGAGTTCATTCCCAGTCTAAGCATACAGAGTTCATTTTCAGTCTAAGATCAGATCGGACCGAGGGTTGTGACAGCACATGTTGGGCTCAGACATGTGCTGGAGCCACATTTTTCTTCACCGGGGCACGATCGTCGGAGCATCATCGGAGAACATAACTGGCAGTATTGGGGTTTCAACAATCGGGGGGGCCGGGGCGGTGTGCGCACATGATGTGCGATGGGTGTTGGTACTTGGCCCTTATATTCGCCCCCTATCCATCATCAAACCTCGAGAACTCACACCCCCTTAAAGAGCATTTGAGATTTTATAGGTTTGCTGCCAGTAGCCATTAAAGTGTCTGAAATGGGGACACTTTTTTCAAATGGTCACAAAATCTTGTACAGTTCGAGTTTTTAGCTGAATTTTTTTGTGCTTGCCAACAAAAATACAAGGATCACGTCTACCATGTTTGGGGCCAAAAATTATTTCAAAAAAATTTAAAAAAATCTTGAACCGTAAAAAGTTTCAAAAATCATGAAAAATAGAAAATGAGTCGTCTTGCCATGAAACTTCACGTGAAGGCTTAAGGGACCATTTTATGAATTTACAAGCCATAAAAATGGCATTGGGATGCAGAAATTTAAAGATGTGCCTAAAACCACCTACCACCCTATCGATCCACGGCTTACGCATCCCGTCTCTCTGGCCGGTGTAGTGCTCGCCCGCTCGTTTTATCGGTTGGCTTAGGCATACGGAGTTTATTGCCAGTCTAAGCTCAGACTAGACTGAGGGTTGCTACAGTAGGATCGGTAGCTCACAGATGGGGACTCGACCGATCCCCGGCTTGCGTATCTCGCCCCTCTAGTCAGCTGAGCGCCCGCACGCTCATTTCATGGGTTGACTTAGGCATACGGAGTTCATTCCCAGTCTAAGCATACGGAGTTCATTCCTAGTCTAAGATTTTATCAGACCAAGGGTTGCGGTAGCACATGCTCGGCTCGGGCTTGTGCTGGTGCCGCATTTCTCTTCGTCGGGGCACCATCGTTGGAGCATCACCGGAGAACCTGACCGATGGCATTAGGGTTCCAACAATCGGGGGGCCTGCGGGGGTGTGCGCACATGATGTGCGATGGGTGCTGGTACATGGCCCTTATATTGGCCACCTATCCCTTATCAAATCTCGAGAACTCACACCCCCTTAAAGAGCATTTGAGATTTTACGAGGTTGCTGCCAGTAGCCATTAAAGAGTTTAAAATGGGGACACTTTTTTCAAATGGTCACAAAATATTGTACACTTAGAGTTTTTAGCTGAATTTTTTTGTGCATGCCAAAAAAAATACAAGGATCACGTCTACCAAGTTTGGGGCCAAAACTCCTCCCAAAAAAATTTTAAAAAATCTCGAACCGTAAAACGTTTTGAAAATCATGAAAAATAGAAAACGAGTCGTCTTGCCATGAAACTTCATGTGAAGGCTTAAGGGACCATTGTATGAATTTACAAGCCATAAAAATGGCATTGGCATGCAGAAATATGAACATGTGCCTAAAGCCACCAACCACCCTATCGATCCACGGCTTGCGCATCCCGTGTCTCTGGGCGACGTAGTGCCCGCCCGGCCGCCCGCTCGATTCTTCGGTTGGCTTAGGTGTACGGAGTTCATTCCCAGTCTAAGATCAGACCGAACTGAGGGTTGCATGAGCAGGATCGGCAGCACGCAGAAGAGGACCCGACTGATCCCCGGCTTGCGCATCCCGCCCCTCTAGCCGGCTGAGCGCCCGCACGCTCGTTTCGTGGGTTGACTTAGGCATACGGAGTTCATTCCCAGTCTAAGATCAGATCGGACAGAGGGTTGCGGCAGCACATGCTGGGCTCGAGCATGTGCTGGTGCCACATTTTTCTTCGTCGGGGCGCCATCGCTAGAGCATCGCCAGAGCACCTGACCGATGGCATTGGGGTTCTGGTGATCGGGGGGCCGGGGAGGGTGTGCGCACATGATGTGTGATGGGTGCTGGTACTCGGCCCTTATATTGGCCCCCTATCCCTCATCAAACCTTGAGAACTCACACCCCCTTAAAGAGCATTTGAGATTTTACAAGTTTGCTGCCAGAAGCCATTAAAGTGTCTGAAATGGGGACACTTTTTTCAAATGGTCGAAAAAACTTGTACCGTTCGAGTTTTTAACTGAATTTTTTTATGCATGCCAAAAAAAATAAAAGGATCTTGTCTACCAAGTTTGGGGCCAAAAATATTTTTGAAAAAATTTTAAAAAATCCCGAACCGTAAAAAGTTTCTAAAATCGTAAAAATAGAAAACGAGTCGGCTTGCCACGAAACTTCACGTGAAGGCTTAAGGGACCATTGTATGAATTTACAAGCCATAAAAATGGAATTGGCACGCAGAAATATGAAGATGTGCCTAAACCCACCTACCACCGTATCGATCCACGGCTTGCGCATCCAGTCTCTCTAGCAGACGTAGTGCCCGCCCGCTCGTCCACCTGCACGTTTCGACGGTTGGCTTAGGCATACGGAGTTCATTCTTAGTCTACGATCAGACTGGATCGAGGGTTCCGATAGCAGGATCAGTAGCACACAGAGGGGGACCAGGTCGATCCCCAGCTTGCGCATCCTGCCCCTTTGGCCGGCTGAGCACCCGCACGCTCATTTCATGGGTTGACTTAGACATACGGAGTTCATTCCCAGTCTAAGCATACGAAGTTCATTCCCAGTCTAAGATTGGACCGGATCGAGGGTTGCGGTAGCACATGCTGGGCTCGACCATATGCTGGTGCCGCATTTCTCTTCGTCGTGGCACCATCGCCAGAGCATGCCAACAAAAATACAATGATCACGTCTACCAAGTTTGGGGCTCAAACCCCTTCCGAAAAATTTTTAAAAGATCCCGAACCGTAAAAAGTTTTGAATATCATGAAAAATAGAAAATGAGTCGTCTTGCCATGAAACTTCACGTGAAGGCTTAAGGGACCATTTTATGAATTTACAAGCCATAAAAATGGCATTGGCACGAAGAAATATGAAGATGGGCATAAACCCACCTACCACCCTATCGATCCACGGCTTGCGCATCCCGTCTCTCTAGCCGGCGTAGTGCCCGTCCACCTGCCCGCCCACTCGTTTCTTCAATTGGCTTAGGCATACAGAGTTCATTCCCAGTCTAAGATCAGACGGGATCGAGAGTTACGACAGCAGGATTGACAACACGTAGAGGGGGACCCAGCCGATCCCCGACTGGTGCATCCCACCCCTCTGGCGGACTGAGGGCCCGCACGCTCGTTTGGTGGGTTGACTTAGGCATACGGAGTTCATTCCCAGTCTAAGATTGGATCAGACCGAGGGTTGCGGCAGCACATGCTGGGCTCGGCCACATGCTGGTGTCACATTTCTCTTTGTTGGGGCACCAATGTCGGAGCATCGTCAGAGAACCTGACCGGCGACATTGGGGTTTCGGCGATCGAGGGGGCCGGGGGGTGTACGAACATGATGTGCGATGGCTGCTGGTATTTGGCCCTTTTATTGGCCCCCTATCCCTCATCAAACCTCAAGAACTCACACCCCCTTAAAGAGCATTTGAGATTTTACAGGTTTCCTGCCAGTAGCCGTTAAAGTGTTTGAAATGGGGACACCATATCAATCCACGGCTTGCGCATCCTATCTCTCTGGCAGGCGTAGTGCCCACCCGCCCGCCCACCCGCTCGTTTCGTCGGTTAGCTTAGGCATACGGAGTTCATTCCCAGTCTAAGATCGGACCGAACCGAGGGTTGCGGCAACAGGATTGGTAGCACGTAAAGGGGGACCCGGTCGATCCCCGGCTTGCGCATCCTGCCCCTCTGGCTGACTGAGCGCCCGCACGCTCATTTCATGGGTTGAATTAGGCATACGGAGTTCATTCCCAGTCTAAGCATACGAATTTCATTCCCAGTCTAAGATCGAATTGGATCAAGGGTTACGACAGCACATGCTGGGCTTTGGCATGTGCTGGTGCTACATTTTTCTTCACCGAGGCACCATTGTAAGAGCATCGTCGGAGAACCTGACCGGTGGCATTGGGGTTCCGGCGATCGGGGGGGCCTGGGTGGGTGTGCGCACATGATGTGCGATGGGTGCTGGTACTTGGCCCTTATATTTACCCCCTATCCCTCATCAAACCTCGAGAACTCACACCCCCTTAAAGAGCATTTGAGATTTTACAGGTTTGCTGCTAGTAGCCATTAAAGTGTTTGGAATGGGGACACTTTTTTCAAATGATCACAAAATCTTGTAAACTTCGAGTTTTTAGCTGAATTTTTTTGTGCATGCCAAAAAAAATACAAGGATCACGTCTACCAACTTTGGGGCTAAAACTCCTTCCGAAAAAATTTTCAAAACTCCCGACCCGCAAAAAGTTTTTAAAATCATGAAAAATAGAAAATGAGTCGTCTTGCCATGTAACTTCACGTGAAGGCTTAAGGGACCATTGTATGAATTTACAAGCCATAAAAATGGCATTGGCACGTAGAAATATGAAGATGTACCTAAACCCACCTGCCACCCTATCGATCCACAGCTTGTGCATCCCGTCTCTCTGGCCGACGTAGTTCTAGCCCGCCCACCCCCCGCCCGCCCGCTCGTTCCGTCGGTTGGCTTAGGCATACGGAGGTCATTCCCAGTCTGAGACAGATCACACCAAGGGTTGCGGCAGCAAGATCGGCAGCACGCAGAAGGGGACCCGATCGATCCCCGGCTTGCGCATCGCGCCCCTCTGGCCGGCTGAGCACCGACACGCTCGTTTTGTGGGTTGACTTAGGCAAACGAAGTTAATTCCCAGTCTAAGATCGGATCGGACCGAGGGTTACGGTAGCACATGCTGTGCTCGGGCATGTACTGGTGCCACATTTTTCTTCATCGGGGTACCATCGTCGGACCATCGTCGGAGAACCTGACCGGCTGCAATGGGGTTCCGGCGATCGGGGGGTGCGCACATGATGTGCGGTGGGTGCTGGAACTTAGCCCTTATATTGGCCCCCTATCCCTCATCAAACCTCATGAACTGACACCCCCTTAAAAAGCATTTGAGATTTTACAGGTTTACTGCCAGTAGCCATTAAAGTGTCTGAAATGGGGACACTTTTTCAAATGGTCACAAAATCTTGTACACTTCGAGTTTTTAGCTGAATTTTTTTGTTCATTCCAACAAAAATACAAGGATCACGTCTACCAAGTTTGGGGCCAAAACTCCTTCCGAAAAATTTTTAAAAAATATCGAACCGTAAAAAGTTTCAAAAATTATGAAAAATAGAAAACGAGTCATCTTGCCATGAAACTTCACGTGAAGGCTTAAGGGACATTGTATGAATTTACAAGCCATAAAAATGGCATTGGCACGTAGAAATATGAAGATGTACCTAAACCCACCTACCGTCCTATCGATCCAAGGCTTGCGGATCCCGTCTCTCTGGCCGGCGTCGTGCCTGCCCAGCCACCCGCCCGTACGCTCGTTTCATGTGTTGACTTAGGCATACAGAGTTCATTCCCAGTCTAAGCATACGGATTTCATTCCCAGTCTAAGATCGGATAGGACCGAGGGTTACGGCAGCACATGCTAGGCTCGGGCATGTGCTGGTGCCACATTTTTCTTCGTCGAGGCACCATTGCCAGAGCATCGTCGAAGAACCTGACCGGCGGCTTTGGGGTTCCGACGATCGGGGGGGCCAGGGTGGGTGTGCGCACATGATGTGTGATGGGTGCTGGTACTTGGCCCCTATATTTACCCCCTATCCCTCATCAAACCTTGAGAACTCACACCCCTTTAAAGAGCATTTAAGATTTTACAGGTTTCCTGTCAGTAGCCATTAAAGTGTCTGAAATGGGGACACTTTTTTCAAATGGTCACAAAATCATGTACACTTCGAGTTTTTAGCTGAATGTTTTTGTGCAAGCCAAGTAAAATACAACGATCATGTCTACCAAGTTTGGGGCCAAAACTCCTTCTGAAAAAATTTTAAAAAATCCCAAACCGTAAAAAGTTTCAAAAATCATGAAAAATAGAAAACGAGCCGTCTTGCCATGAAACTTCACGTGAAGACTTAAGGGACCATTGTATGAATTTATAAGACATAAAAATGGCATTGGCAAGCAGAAATATGAAGATGTGCCTAAACCCACCTTCCACCCTATCGATCCACGGCTTGCGCATCTCGTCTCTCTGGTCGACGTAGTGCCCGTCCACCCGTCCGCTCGTTTCATCGGTTGGCTTAGGCATATCTAGTTCATTCCCAGTCTAAGATGAAACCGAATCGAGGGTCGCGGTAGCAGGATCGGCAACACGCAGAGGGGGACCCAGTCGATCCTCGCCTTGCGCATCCCACCCCAATGGCCGGCTAAGTGCCCGTACACTCGTTCCGTGGGTTGACTTAGGCATACGGAGTTCATTCCTAGTCTAAGATCAGACTGGATCGAGGGTTGTGGCAGCACATGCTGGGCTCGAGTATGTGCTGCTGTCACATTTTTCTTCACCGGGGCACCATCACCGGAGCATCGTTGGAGAACCTGAAACCCACCTAAACCCACCTACCACCCTATCGATCCATGGCTTGCGCATCCCGTCTCTCTGGCTGACATAGTGCCCGCCCGCCCGTCCGCTCGTTTCGTCAGTTGGCTTAGGCATACGGAGTTCATTCCCAGTCGAAGATCAGACCAGACCGAGGGTTACGGCCGCAAGATCGATAGCACGCAGAGGGGGACCCGACCGATCCCCAGTTTGCGCATCCCACCCCTCTGGCCGGATGAGAGCCCGCACGCTCATTTTATGGGTTGACTTAGGCATACGGAGTTCATTCCCAGTATAAGCATACGGAGTTCATTCCCAGTCTAAGATCGGACCAGATCGAGGGTTGCGACAGCACATGCTGGGTGTCACGGACTAAGCTTTCTCTCAACAAGCACTAGCCCGCGTGGTACTGGAATGGATGCTTCCACCCAAGTCAGGCTTCAATAGATTGAGATCTGAACAAATAACCATAAACCATGGTTAGTCTCAAGCATTCACAATAAGGCACAATATATCAAGGTCAATCTCAAGCATACACACAACAAGGCACATTCACATCGAAAAAGAAAAGAAACACATCGAGGCAACAATCGGGCATTCAATCGAGGTGAATTTCATTAAAATTAGGAATCATACATCGGGACCTCCCACCATTACCAGGGCCAGGGGGGCAGCCCATGGTGGGTGGCCTAAGCTCGCATAGCACCCGATGAGACAGCCCAACAATACCCTGCCGGCTCACCCCCCCTAAAGAGCCTTAGAGATTTTAGAGCTATGCTACCAGTAACCATTACAATGTTTGAAATGGGGACACTTTTCCTAACACAAGGGGTCTACCCGGCCATGGCCCTATACATGGGTGGCTCATGGCAACCTAAGTTCCGGTCATGGCCTTATACAAGGTTGGCTCATGACATCCTCCCCCACCTATTCTATCGACATCCTCGTCGACTTGCTGGCTTGAAATTCTTCGATCTTCTTTTGAAATCTCTGGAGGTCGTGCTCTCTCTCCCAGCTGGTTTCTTCTAGGCCTAGTCCCTCCCACTTTACTAAGTACTCCCGAACTAGTTTTCGAGATATCTTGGTTTCCCTGTCAGCTAAGATCTCTTAGACTCGATGCTCTGAGGGTGGCTTCATAGTGATGGCGGCTCTGGTTGGCTCTTTTCGACTAGCATCTGTAGGATCTGTATAGAATGGCTTCAAGTTGCTCACATGAAAGACTGGGTGCACCTTCATCCACTTTGGAGGGTCGATTTTGTAAGAAGCATTCCCCACCTTGGAAAGGACCCTTACTGGACCTTCGTATTTGCGTACCAATCTACGATCTCTCTTCCTCAAGAACCTGGTTTGTTCAGGGACTAATCGAACAAGAACCAAATCCCCAACTTGAAATTGCTGAGCTCTACGACCCTTGTCTGCCCATTTCTTCATCCATTTTGACGCTTTCTCTAAGTAGGCTTGTGCAATCTCCGTGTTTTGTTTCCACTCCTTGCTGAGGTTGAATGCTCTGGGATTCTTTCCTCCATATTGTTCCAAGAAAGTGTGGGGTAGCCTTGGTAATTGTTCGGTGACCACCTCAAATGGGCTCTTGTTAGTGGAAGAGCTTTTGTTGGAATTAAAACAGAGTTGAGCAACGTCCAATAATGAGGGCCAGTTCTTTTGGTTGGCGTGGACAAAATGCCTCAAGTATTCCTCTAACAATCCATTGAACCACTCTGTTTGGCCATCAGTTTGAGGGTGATAGCTCGAGGAGATGTTGAGTTGGGACCCCAAAATCTTGAAAAGTTCTCTCCAAAAGGACCCCGTGAATCTGGGATCTCTATCGCTGACAATGTTTTGGGGGAGGCCCCAATACTTGACCACATGTTTGAACAATAGTCGAGCTGTGTCCTCCGCTGTACAGTACTTGGGAGCGGGAATAAATGTGGCATACTTAGAGAACCGATCAATCACCACCAAGATAGCTCCAAGATCGCCAACCTTGGGTAGGCTCGAGATAAAATCGAGGGAGATGCTTTCCCACGGTTTGGTAGGTACCGATAATGGTTCAAGCATACCTGCAAGTTTCCTCTTCTCGACTTTGTCTTGTTGGCAAATGAGGCAAGTCTTCGTATATTCCATCACATCTTGTCGCATTTGAGGCCAATAATATCCTTGTTTCAATAACGCCAACATGCGCTGCCAGCCCGGATGTCCCGCCCATGGGGTGTCATGACACTCCCTCATCAGCATCTGTCTTAGACCTCCTGCTCTTGGCACAAAGGCTCGAGGTCCCTTGGTCCACAAGACCCCATTTTCTTTCCAGAAATGTTTGGACTTCCCTTCTTCCACTAGCTTCAAAATGGCACAGGCTTGCGGGTCTTTCCCTAAATGATCTCCAATCAACTTATGGATGCCTGTAGTGGCTCTGCTAGCCGCCACTAGGGCCATTCTTCTGAGGGCCGCTAACTCTGGCCGCCTGCTCAAGGCATCCACCACTTGATTAGTCTTTCCCGCGGTATGCTCAAAACAAAAGTCGAACTCAGCTAAAAATTCCTGCCACCTAGTTTGTTTCGTCGTGAGTCTTGGTTGGGTGAGAAAGTGGCTAACAGCTGTGTTGTCTGTCTTCACGACAAAGTGCGAACCCAACAAGTAATGCCGCCAAGTCCTCAAGCAATGAACCACCGCAAGGAGCTCTTTCTCCTGGGCTGTATATTTCTTTTCAGCTTCACTTAGCTTCCTACTTTCGAATGCTACCGGGTGATGTTGTTGTAAAAGCACACCTCCAATAGCAAAATCTGATGCATCCGTCTGGACTTCAAAAGGCTTTTCAATATCAGGGAGAGCTAAGATGGGATCTTTCATAATAGCATCCTTCAATCCCTCAAAGGCCTCTTGGCACTCGTTCGTCCAACACCATTTATGTTCCTTCTTCAATAGCTCCGTGAGGGCCGTGGTCTTACGAGAGTACCCTTCCACAAACCTTTTATAATAGTTGGCTAGTCCCAAAAAGGAGCGGAGCTCACTAACATTCTTCGGTATCGTCCACTCTTTGATGGCCCTGACCTTTTCCATGTCCATTCGGATGTGGCCACGTTCGACAATGTGATCGAGAAAATGGATTTGGGTCTGAGCGAATGCACACTTCTCCCTTTTTACATATAACTGGTGGTCCTGTAACCTTTGAAATACCTGGCGCAGGTGTTCTTGATGTTCTTCCAACGTGGAGCTATATACCACTATATCGTCTAAATAAATGACTACAAACTTGTCTAGGTAGTCATGAAACACCTGATTCATCATTGTACAAAATGTGGCAGGAGCATTGGTTAGTCCAAAAGGCATAACAAGGAATTCAAATGCACCATACCGTGTTACACAAGTGGTCTTCGGCTCATCTCCCTCGAGGATTCTGACCTGATGGTATCCTGATCTCAGGTCCAGTTTGGAGAAGTACTTGGCCCCGCTCAATTGATCAAACAAGTCTGCTATGAGCGGGATAGGATATTTGTTTCTTACGGTGACTTTGTTCAAAGCCCTATAGTCAACACATAAACGCAAACTCCCATCATGCTTTTTCTGGAATAGCACTGGCGCTCCGAAAGGAGCCTTTGATGGTCGGATGAACCCGGCTTGTAGAAGCTCATCTAACTATTTTCTCAGCTCGGCCAGCTCTGGCGGGGCCATGAGATAGGGAGCTCTAGCAGGGGGTTTTGCCCCTGGGAGGAGCTCAATTTCGTAGTCCACTGCTCGTCGAGGGGGTAGAACCTTGGGCAACATCTCTGGCATCACCTCTCTGAATTCTTCTAACACTTTCTTCACGCCATTGGGTATTGGTTCTACTTTCGACCCTTCTTTGTAGATCGGCATGGCCACAAAAGAGGGTTCCCCTCTCTTTACCCCTTTCTTGAATTGCAAAGCCGAAATCATTTTCTTCCCACTCTTTGGCAAGATATTGGCTGGCACCACACATGGGTGTTCTCCTAAGAACAACAAACAGCTAGCAGCGGGGATAGGGATCACCTGAGCCAACGTCATGAAGTCCAATCCGAGAACGACATCAAAGTCATCCATGGGGGAGACTGTGAAGTCTACCTTCCCTTTTCATGGCCCCAATCGGGTTGTCACACTTTTCGAGCTTCCACTGATTGCAAAGGCTAGCGAATTGACCACCTTCATTCGCCCACAGTCTTTACTAATCTGAAGACCACACCTTTTTACTTCTTCTGGTGTGATGAAAGTGTCGGTTGCACCCGTATCCACCATGGCCTTGGTGGCTTTCCCATTGATCGTCAAGTTCACGTACATCAAGCCTCTGCTTTGCTCTTTCTTTATAGTGTTCAATTGGGTACGAAGGGCACTGAGGAACCTTATTGAGCCCATCCTGGCTGGCTCCTCTTCAGCTTCTTCAATGCTCTCTGGCACTTTTGCAGACTCTTGGGATGAGGTTCTTAAGGCATTAAGGGCTCTTCGGTGTGGGCACTCAGCCACTCGATGCGGCCCCTTGCAAAGAAAGCAAGCTAGCGGTTGCCTAAGCTTGAAAATCCCTACGTTGTTTGTCTTAGGCTGGGTGCTATCTCGCCCAAAGGACCTCCTGTTTGATCCCCAACTGAAGGGTCGGTCCAACCTAGTTATCTTTCCCCCACTCCCAAGATTAGAGCTACTGCCAGTTGGTGGAGGGTTCTTCCGTTTTAACGAGCCATCATTAAAATCATGAAGACGTTCTGCTGCAGCCATGGTCGTCGCCACATCTTGCACTTTTTGCCTCTGTAGCTCTGTCCTCGCCCATGGCTTGAGGCCCTCAATAAAATGGAATAACTTGTCTTTTTCGGACATGTCCCGAATATCCAGCATCAGGGTAGAAAAGTTCCTCACGAACTCTCGCACCGTTTCGGTTTGCACCAACTCTCGAAGTCTCTTTCGAGCCATATAATCCACATTCTCCGAAAAAAACTGGATTTTTAATTCTCGCTTCAGATCCGTCCAAGTCTTAATCAGGCACTCGTCATCGACAAACTTGGAGCGCCACCACAACTTGGCATCCCCTGCGAGGTACATCGATGCCATTGTCACCTTGTCTTCCTCTGAACTTGTGCGTACAGCTCGGAAGTATTGTTCCATGTCAAACAGGAAATTCTCAAGTTCCTTAGCATCCCTTGCCCCCTCATAGCACCGAGGCTCCGGCACTTTGGGCCTTTGTCCCCTGTCCATCGAGCTCGAACCCGAACTAGCCACCGCCATTTGTAGGATGCTCATCTGGGCCCTGAGCTCCTCAAACTCCTTTTGGAGAATGTTCAAGGCATCTCTAGCCTCTTCGCTCACATTGTGGAGAGTATCGGACAACTCCCGCTGGGTTGTCTCGATCTCCCTCACTCGATCTTTTGTCACCATATGAGTTTTCATTGCGGCCACCATGGCCTCAAGTTCCTCAATTCTCTGCTGATGATTCAGTCCACCACTTGTGGCCATCTCATCCATTTCTCTAGCACTTCTCAACCATGCTCTGATACCACGTGTCACGGACTAAGCTTTCTCTCAACAAGCACTAGCCTGCGTGGCACTTGAATGGACGCTTCCACCCAAGTCAGCCTTCAATAGATCGAGATCTGAACAAATAACCATAAACCATGGTTAGTCTCAAGCATTCACAATAAGGCACAATATATCAAGGTCAATCTCAAGCATACACACAACAAGGCACATTCACATCGAGAAAGAAAAGAAACACATCGAGGCAACAATCGGGCATTCAATCGAGGTGAATTTCATTAAAATCGGGAATCATACATCGGGACCTCCCACCATCACCAGGGCCAGGGGGCAGCCCATGGTGGGTGGCCTAAGCTCGCATAGCACCCGATGAGACAGCCCAACAATACCCTGCCGGCTCACCCCCCCTAAAGAGCCTTAGAGATTTTAGAGCTATGCTACCAGTAACCGTTACAATGTTTGAAATGGGGACACTTTTCCTAACACAAGGGGTCTACCCGACCATGGCCCTATACATGGGTGGCTCATGGCAACCTAAGTCCCGATCATGGCCTTATACAAGGTTGGCTCATGACACTGGGCTTGGGCATGTGCTGGTGTCGCATTTTTCTTCACCGGGACAGCATCGTCGGAGCATCATCGGATAACCTGGCCGATGGCATTGGGGTTCTGGCGATCGGAGGGCCAGGGGGTGTGCGCATATGATTTGCGAAGGGTGCTAGGACTTGGCCGTTATATTAGCCCCCTATCCCTCACAAACCTCGAGAACTCTCACCCCTTAAAGAGCATTTGAGATTTTACAGGTTTGCTGCCAGTAGCCATTAAAGTGTCTGAAATAGGGACACTTTTTTCAAATGGTCACAAAATCTTGTACACTTAGAGTTTTTTGCTGAATTTTTTTGTGCATGCCAACAAAAATACAAGGATCACGCCTACCAAGCTTGGGGCCAAAAATCCTTTCGAAAAAATTTTAAAAAATCCCGAACCTTAAAAAGTTTCAAAAATCGTGAAAAATAGAAAATGAGTCGTCTTGCCATGAAACTTCACGTGAAGGCTTAAGGGACCATTGTATGAATTTACAAGCCATAAAAATGGCATTGGCATGCAAGAATGTCAAGATATGCCTAAACCCGCCTACCACCCTATCGATCTATGGCTTGCGCATCCCGTCTATCTGATCGGCGTAGTGCCCGCCCGCTTATTTTGTCGGTTGGCTTAGGCATACGGAGTTCATTCCCAGTCTAAGATCGGACAGGACTGAGGGTTGTGGCAGCAGGATCGACAGCACGCAGAGGAGGACCCGACTGATCCTCGGCTTGCACATCTAGCCCCTCTGGCTGGTTGAGCGCCCGCACGCTCGTCTCGTGGGTTGACTTAGGCATACGGAGTTCATTCTCAGTCTAAGCATACAGAGTTCATTCCCAGTCTAAGATTGGACCAGACCGAGGGTTGTGGTAGCACATGCTGGGCTCGGGCATGCAGGAATATGAAGATGTGCCTAAACCCACCTACCACCCTATCGATCCATAGCTTGCACATCCCGTCTATCTGACCGGCATAGTGCCCACCCGCTTGCCCACCCGCTCGTTTCGTCGGTTGGCTTAGGCATACGGAGTTCATTCCCAGTCTAAGATCAGACCGGACTGAGGGTTACGGTAGCAAGATCGACAGCAAGTAGAGGGGGCCCCGGTCGATCCTCGGCTTGTGCATCTCGCCCCTCTGGCCGGCTGAGCACCCGCACGCTCGTTTCGTGGGTTGACTTAGGCATACGGAGTTCATTCTCAGTCTAAGCATACGAAGTTCATTCCCAGTCTAAGATCAGACCGGACCAAAGGTTGCGGCAGCACATGCTGGGCTCGAGCATGTGCTGGGGCTACATTTTTCTTCACCGGGGCACCATCACCGGAGCATCACCGGAGAACTTGACCAGTGGTATTGGGGGTTTCGGCGATCGGTGGGGCCGGGGGGGTGTGCGCACATGATGTGCGATGCACTATCGATCCACGGCTTGTGCATCCCGTTTCTCTGGTCGACGTGGTGCCCGTCCGCCCGTTCGTTTCGTTAGTTGGCTTAGGCATACAGAGTTCATTCCCATGCTAAGATCGGACCAAACCGAGGGTTGCGGCAGCAGGATCGGTAGCACGTAGAGGGGGACTTGGTCGATCGTCGGCTTGCGAATCTCGCCCATCTGGTCGGCTGAGCGCTCGTTCGCTCGTTTTGTGGGTTGACTTAGGCATACGGAGTTCATTCCCAGTCTAAGCATATGGAGTTTATTCCCAGTCTAAGATCAGATTGGATCGAGGGTTGCGGCAGCACATGCTGGGCTCGAGCATGTGCTGGGCTGCATTTTTCTTCACCGGGGCACCATCACCGGAGAACCTGACCAGCAGCATTGGGGTTCCGACGATCGAGGGGGTCGGGGGGGTGTGTGCGTACATGATGTGCGATGTGTGCTGGTATTTGGCCCTTATATTGGCCCCCTATCCCTCATCAAACCTCGAGAACTCACACCCCCTTAAAGAGCATTTGAGATTTTACAGGTTTGCTGCCGGTAGCCATTAAAGAGTCTGAAGTGGGGACACTTTTTTCAATTGGTCACAAAATCTTGTACACTTCGAGTTTTTAGCTTAATTTTTTTGTGCTTGCCAAAACAAATAAAAGGATCACGTCTACCTTTTTTGGGGCCAAAACTCCTTTCGAAAAAATTTTAACAAATCTCCAACCTTAAAAAGTTTCCAAAATCGTGAAAAATAGAAAACGAGTCGTCTTGCCATGAAACTTCACGTGAAGGCTTAAGGGACCATTGTATGAATTTACAAGCTATAAAAATGGCATTGGCATGCAGAAATATGAAGATGTGCCTAAACCCACCTACCACCCTATGATCCATGGCATGCGCATCCCGTCTCCATGGCCGGCGTAGTGCCCGCCCGCCCGCCCGCCCGCTCGTTTCGTCGATTGGCTTAGGCATATGGAGTTCATTCCCAGTCTAAGATCAGACCGGACTGAGGGTTGCAGCAGCAGGATTGACAGCACACAGAGGGGGACCCGGTCGATCCCCGGCTTGCGCATCCCGCCCCTCTGGCCGGCTGAGCGCTCGCACACTCGTTTCGTGGGTTGACTTAGGCATACGGAGTTCATTCCCAGTCTAAGCATACAGACTTCATTCCAGTCTAAGATCGCACTAGACCGAGGGTTGCGGCAGCACATACTGGGCTCAAGCATGTGCTGGTGCTGCATTTTTCTTCGTCGGGGCACCACTGCCAGAGCATCGCCAGAGAACCTGACTAGCGATATTGGGGTTCCGGTGATCGGGGGGGCCGAGGGGGGGCTGTGCGCACATGATGTGCGATGGGTACTGGTACTTGGCCCTTATATTGGCCCCCTATCCCTCATCAAACCTCGAGAACTCAAACCCCTTAAATAGCATTTGAGATTTTACAGGTTTGCTGCCAGTAGCCATTAAAGTGTTTGAAATGGGGACACTTTTTTCAAATGGTCACAAAAATTTGTATAGTTTGAGTTTTTAGCTGAACTTTTTTGTGCATGCCAATAAAAACACAAGGATCACATCTACCAAGTTTGGGGCCAAAAATCCTTTCAAAAAAATTTTAAAAAATCTCGAATCACAAAAAGTTTCAAAAATTGTGAAAAATAGAAAATGAGTCATCTTGCCATGAAACTTTACGTGAAGGCTTAAAGAACCATTGTATGAATTTACAAGCCATAAAAATGGCATTGGCACGTAGAAATATGAAGATGTGCCTAAACCCACCTACGACCCTATCGATACACGGCTTGCGCATCCTGTCTCTCTGGCTGGCATAGTGCCCGTCCGCCCGCCTGCCCGCTCGTTTCGTCGGTTGGCTTAGGCATACAGAGTTCATTCTCAGTCTAAGATCAGACCAGACCGAGGATTGCAGCAACAAGATTGGCAGCACACAGAGGGGGACCCGATCGATCCCTGGCTTGCATATCCCGCCCCTCTGGTCGGCTGAGCACCCACACGCTCGTTTCGTGGGTTGACTTAGGCGTACGGAGTTTATTCCCAATCTAAGCATACGGAGTTCATTCCCAGTCTAAGATCGGACCGGACCGAGGGTTGCGACAGCACATGCTGGGCTCGGGCATGTGTTGGTGCTGCATTTTTCTTCGTCGGGGCATTAGGGTTTCGATAATCGGGAGGGCTTGGGGCGGGTGTAAGCGCATGATGTGCGATGGGTGCTGGTACTTGGCCCTTATATTGGCCCCCTATGCCTCATCAAACCTCGAGAACTCACATCCCCTTAAAAAGCCTTTGAGATTTTACAGGTTTGCTGCCAGTAGCCATTAAAGTGTCTAGAATGGGGACACTTTTTTCAAATGGTCACAAAATCCTGTTCACTTTGAGTTTTTAGTTGAATTGTTTTGTGCATGCCAACAAAAATACAAGGATCACGTCTACCAAGTTTAGGGCCAAAACTCCATCCGAAAAAATTTTAAAAACTCTCGAACTGCAAAAATTTCAAAAATCATGAAAAATAGAAAACGAGTCATCTTGCCATGAAACTTCACGTGAAGGCTTAAGGGACCATTGTATGAATTTACAAGCCATAAAAATGGCATTGGCATGCAGAAATATGAAGTTGTGCCTAAACCCACCTACCACCCTATCGATCCAGGGCTTGCGCATCCCGTCCCTCTGGCCGGCGTAGTTCCCGCATACCCGCCCGCTCGTTCCATCAGTTGGCTTAGGCATACGGAGTTCATTCACAATCTAAGATCAGACCAGACCGAGGGTTGTGGCAGCAGGATCGGTAGCACGTACAGGGGGACCCGGTCGATCCCCGACTTTGCATCCCGCCCCTCTGGTCGGCTGAGCGACCGCACGCTTATTTCATGGGTTGACTTAGGCATACAGAGTTCATTCCCAGTCTAAGAATATCGAGTTCATTCCCAGTCTAAGATCGGACCGGACCGAAGGTTGCGACAGCACATGCTGGGCTCGGGCATGTGATGGTGCCACATTTTTCTTCACCGGGGCACCATCGTCGGAGCTTCCCGGGGAACCTGACTGACGGCATTGGGTTTTCGACGATCGGGGGGGCCGGGGGGTGTGCGCACATGATGTAAGATGGGTGCTGGTACTTGGCCCTTATATTGTCCCCCTATCCCTCATCAAACCTCGAGAACTCACACACCCTTAAAGAGCATTTGAGATTTTACAGGTTTGCTGCCAGTAGCCATTAAAGTGTCGAAATGGAGACACTTTTTTCAAATGGTCACAAAATCTTGTACACTTCGTGATTTTAGCTGAATTGTTTTATGCATGCCAACAAAAATACAAGGATCACATCTACCAAGTTTGGGGTTAAAACTCCTTTCGAAAAAATTTTAAAAAATCCTGAACCGCAAAAAGTTTTGAGAATCGTGAAAAATAGAAAATGAGTCGTTTTGCCATGAAACTTCATCTGAAGGCTTAAGGGACCATTGTATGAATTTACCAGCCATAAAAATGGCATTGGCATGCAGAAATATGAAGATGTACCTAAACACACCTACCACCCTATCGATCCTCGGCTTACGCATCCCATCTTTCTTGCCGGCGTAGTGCCCGCCCGCCCGCTCGTTTCATCGATTGGCTTAGGCATTCGGAGTTCATTACCAGTCTAAGATTGGACCGGACTGAGGGCTACGGCAGCACATGCTGGGCTCGGCATGTGCTGGTGCCGTATTTTTCTTCACCGGGGCACCATCGCCAGAGCATCGTCGGAGAACCTGACCGGCGGCATTAGGGTTTCGATAATCGGGGGGGCCTGGGGCGGGTGTATGCACATGATGTGCGATGGGTACTGTACTTGGCCCTTATATTGGCCCCCTATGCCTCATCAAACCTCGAGAACTCACATCCCTTGAAAGAGCCTTTGAGATTTTATAGATTTGCTACCAGCAGCCATTAAAGTGTCTAAAATGGGGACACTTTTTTCAAATGCTCACAAAATCTTGTAGACTTTGAGTTTTTAGCTAAATCTTTTTGTGCATGCCAACAAAAATACAAGGATCACATCTACCAAGTTTGGCGCCAAAACTCCTTCTGAAAAAATTTTAAAAACTCCCGAACTGTAAAAAGTTTCAAAAATCATGAAAAATAAAAAATGAGTCGTCTTGCCATGAAACTTCACGTGAAGGCTTAAGGGACCATTGTATGAATTTAAAAGCCATAACAATGGCATTGGCATGCAGAAATATGAAGATGTGCCTAAACCCACCTACCACCCTATCGATGCACGGCTTGTGCATCCCGTCTCTCTAGGCGGCGTAGTGCCCGCCCGCCCGCCCGCTCGTTTCGTCGGTTGGCTTAGGCATACGAAGTTCATTCCCAGTCTAAGATCAGACCAAATCAAGGGTTGAGACAGTGGGGTTGGCAGCATGCAAAGGGGGAACCGGCCCATCCCCGACTTACGCATCCCTCCCCTCTGGCCGGCTGAGCGCCCACACGCTCGTTTCATGGGTTGACTTAGGTATATGGAGTTCATTCCCAGTCTAACCATATGGAGTTCATTCCTAGTCTAAGATCGGACCGGACAGAGGTTTACGGCAGCATATGCTAGGCTCGGGCATGTGCTGGTGCCACATTTTTGTTCGCGGCGGCACCATCGCCGGAGAACATGACCGGCGGCATTAGGGTTCAGGCGATTAGGGGGGCCGGGGGGGTGTGCGCACATGATGTGCGATGGGTGCTGGTACAAGGCCCTTATATTGACCCCCTATCCCTCATCAAACCTCAAGAACTCACACCCTCTTAAAGAGCATTTGAGATTTTACAGGTTTGCTGCCAGAAGCCATTAAAGTGTCTGAAATGGAGACACTTTTTTTAAATGGTCACAAAATCTTGTACACATCGAGTTTTTAGCTGAATTTTTTTATGCAGGCCAAAAAAAATACAAGGATCACGTCTACCAAGTTTGAAGCCAAAACTCCTTCTAAAAAAATTTTCAAAAATCCTGAACCGCAAAAAGTTTTGAAAATCGTGAAAAATAGAAAACGAGTCGTCTTGCCATGAAACTTCACGTGACGGCTTAAGGGACCATTGTATGAATTTACAAGCCATAAAAATGGCTTTGGCACACAGAAATATGAAGATGTGCCTAAACCCACCTACCACCCTATCGATCCACGGCTTGTGCATCCCGTCTCTCTGGCCGGCGTAGTGCCCGCCCACCCACCCGCCCGTTCGTTTCGTCGGTTGGCTTAGGCATACAGAGTTCATTAACAGTCTAAGATCAAACCGGATCGAGGGTTGTGGCAGCCGGATCGACAGCACGTAGAGGGGGACCCGATCGATCCCCGGCATACGCATCCTACCCCTCTTGCCAGCTGAGCGCCCGCACGCTCGTTTCGTGGGTTGACTTAGGCATACGGAGTTCATTCCCAGTCTAAGATCGCATCAGACCGAGGGTTGTTGCAGCACATGCTAGGCTAGGGCATGTGCTGGTGCCACATTTTTCTTCGCCGGGGCACCATCACCGGAGCATCGTCGGAGAACCTAACCGGCGGCATTGGGGTTCCGACAATCGGGGATGCCGGGGGGGGTGTGCACACATGATGTGTGATCGGTGCTGGTGCTTGGACCTTATATAGGCCCCTTATCGCTCATCAAACCTCGAGAACTCACCCCCCCTTAAAGAGCATTTGAGATTTTACAAGTTTGCTGCCAGTAGCCATTAAAGTGTCTGAAATGGGGACACTTTTTTCAAATGGTCACAAAATCTTGTACAGTTCGAGTTTCTAGCTGAATTTTATTGTGCATGCCAACAAAAATACAAGGATCATGTCTACCAAGTTTGGGGCCAAAACCCTTCCAAAAATTTTTTAAAAAATCCTGAACCGCAAAAAGTTTCAAAAATCGTGAAAAATAGAAAATGAGTCGTCTTGCCATGAAACTTCACGTCAAGGCTTAAGGGACCATTGTAGGAATTTACAAGCCAAAAAAATGGCATTGGCATGTAGAAATATGAAGATGGGCCTAAACCCTCCTACCACCCTATCAATCCACAGCTTGCGCATCTCGTCTCTCTGGCCGGCGTAGTGCCTGCCCACCCGTCTGCCCGATCATTTCATCGGTTGGCTTTGGCATACAGAGTTCATTCCCAGTCTATGATCGGACCGTACCGAGGGTTACGGTAGTAAGATCGACAGCACGTAAAGGGGGACCCGATCGATCCCCGGCTTGCACATCCCGCCCCTCTGGCCGGCTGAGCGCCCGCACGCTCGTTTCATGGGTTGACTTAGGCATACGGAGTTCATTCCCAGTCTAAGCATACGGAGTTCATTGCTAGTCTAGGATCGGACCAGACCGAGGGTTACGGTAGCACATGCTGGGCTCGGGCATGTGCTGGTGCCATATTTTTCTTCGTCGGGGCACCGTTGTCGGAGCATCAACAGAGAACCTGACTGACGGCAATAGGGTTCCGGTGATCGGGGGGCTAGGGGGGTGCGCACATGATGTGTGGTGGGTGCTGGTACTTGGCCCTTATATTGGCCCCCTTTCCCTCATCAAACCTTGAGAACTCACACCCCCTTAAAGAGCATTTGAGATTTTACAGGTTTGCCACCAGTAGCCATTAAAGTGTCTGAAATGGGGACACTTTTTTCAAATGGTCACAAAATCTTGTACACTTCGAGTTTTTAGCTGAACTTTTTTGTGTGTGCCAACAAAAATACAAGGATCACGTCTACCAAGTTTGGGGCCAAAACTTCTTCCGAAAAAGTTTTAAAAAATCTCGAATCGTAAAAAGTTTCAAAAATCATGAAAAATTGACAACGAGCCGTCTGGCCATGAAACTTCACGTGAAGGCTCAATGGACCATTGTATGAATTTACAAGCCATAAAAAAGGCATTGGCATGTAGAAATATGAAGATGCGCCTAAACCCACCTACCACCCTATCGATCCACGGCTTGCGCATCCCGTCTCTCTGGCCGGCGTAGTACCCGCCCGCCTGCCCGCTCGTTTCGTCAGTTGGCTTAGGCATACGAAGTTCATTCCTAGTCTAAGATTGGACCAAACTGAGGGTTGCGACAGCAAGATTGGTAGCACGCAGAGGGGGACCCGGTTGATCCCCGGCTTGCGCATCCCGCCCCTCTGGCTGGCTGAGCGCCCGTACGCTCGTTTCGTGGGTTAACTTAGGCATACGGAGTTCATTCCCAGTCTAAGCATATGGAGTTCATTCCCAGTCGAAGATTGGACCAGACCGAGGGTTGTGGCAGCACATGCTGGGCTCGGGCATGTGCTGGTGCCATATTTTTTTTCGTCGGGGCACCATCACCGGAGCAACGCCAGAGAACCTGACTGGCGGCATTGGGGTTCCGACGATTAAGGGGGCTGGGGGGGTTGTGCGCACATGATGTGCGATGGGTGCTAGTACTTGGCCCTTATATTGGCCCTATATCCCTCATCGAACCTCGAGAACTCACATCCCCTTAAAAGAGCATTTGAGATTTTACAGGTTTGCTGCCAGTAGCCATTAAAGTGTCTGAAATGGGGACACTTTTTTCAAATGGTTACAAAATCTTGTACACTTTGAGTTTTTAGCTGAATTGTTTTGTGCATGCCAACAAAAATACAAGGATCACGTCAACCAAGTTTGGGGCCAAAACTCCTTCCAAAAAAATTTTAAAAAATCCCGAACCACAAAAAGTTTCAAAAATCATGAAAAATAGAAAATGAGTCATCTTGCCATGAAACTTCGCTTGAAGGCTTAAGGGACCAATGTATGAATTTACAAGCCATAAAACTATCATTGGCACACAAAAATATGAAGATGTGCCTAAGCCCACCTACCACCCTATCGATCCACGGCTTGCGCATCCCGTTTCTCTGGTCGGCGTAGTGCCCGTTCCCCCGCCTGCCCGTTCATTTCGTCGGTTGGCTTAGGCATACGGAGTTCTTTCCTAGTCTAAGCATACGAAGTTCATTTCCAGTCTAAAATTCGACCGGACCGAGGGTTGCGGCAGCACATGCTGGGCTCGGGCATGTGCTGGTCTGCATTTTTCTTCGCCCGCCTACTTGTTTCGTCGGTTGGCTTAGGCATACGGAGTTCATTCCCAGTCTAAGATTGGACCAAACTGAGGGTTGCGATAGCAGCATTGGCAGCACGTAGAGGGGGACCCGGCCGACCCTCGGCTTGCACATCCCGCCCCTCTGGCCGGCTGAGCGCCCGCACGCTCGTTTCGTGGGTTGACTAAGGCATACGGAGTTTATTCCCAGTCTAAGCATACGGACTTCATTCCAAGTCTAAAATCAGACCGGACCGAGGGTTACGACAGCACATGTTGGGCTAGGGCATATGCTGGTGCGGCATTTTTCTTCGTCGGGGCACCATCGTCGGAGCATCACCGAAGAACCTGACCGACGGCATTGGGGTTTCGGCGATCGGGAGGCCAGGGGGTGTGCGCATATGATGTGCGATGGGTGCTGGTACTTGGCCCTTATATTGGCCCCCTATCCCTCATCGAACCTCGAGAACTCACACCCCATTAAAGACCATTTGAGATTTTACAGGTTTGCTGCCAGTAGCCATTAAAGTGTCTGCAATGGGGATACTTTTTTCAAATGGTCACAAAATCTTGTACAGTTCCAGTTTTTAGCTGAATTTTTTTATGCATGCCAACAAAAATACAAGGATCCCGTCTACCAAGTTTATGGCCAAAAATCCTTTCGAAAAAATTTTAAAAAATCCAAAACCGTAAAAATTTTTGAAA
This sequence comes from Durio zibethinus, assembly GCF_047325235.1. Taxonomy (NCBI): domain Eukaryota; kingdom Viridiplantae; phylum Streptophyta; class Magnoliopsida; order Malvales; family Malvaceae; genus Durio; species Durio zibethinus. The sequence goes on along the minus strand of NC_143162.1, from coordinate 15,062,796 downwards.
ATCGTGAAAAATAGAAAACGAGTCGTCTTGCCATGAAACTTCACGTGAAGGCTTAAGGGACCATTGTATGAATTTACAAGCCATAAAAATGGCATTGGCATGCAGAAATATGAAGATGTGCCTAAACCCACCTACCACCCTATCGATCCACGGCTTACGCATCCCGTCACTCTGGCCGACGTAGTGCCGGCTCGCCCACCCGCCCGCTCGTTTTGGCGGTTGGCTTAGGCATACGGAGTTCATTCCCAGTCTAAGATCAGACTGAATCGAGGGTTGTGGCAGCAGGATCGATAGCACGTAGACGGGGACCCGATCGATCCCCAGCTTGCGCATCCCGCCCCTTTGGCTGGTTGAGAGACCACACGCTCGTTTCATGGGTTGGCTTAGGCATACGGAGTTCATTCCCAGTCTAAGCATACGGTGTTCATTCCCAGTTTAAGATCAAATCAGACTGAGGCTTGTGGCAGCACATGCTGGGCTCGAGCATGTTCTAGTGCCGTATTTTTCTTCATCGGGGCACCATCACCGGAGAACCTAACCGGTGGCATTAGTGTTCCGGCGATCGGAGGGGCTGGGGGTGTGCGTACATGATGTGCGATCGGTGTCGGTACTTGGCCCTTATATTGCTCCCCTATCCCTCATCAAACCTCTAGAACTCACACCCCCTTAAAGAGCATTTGAGATTTTATAGGTTTGCTGCCAGTAGCCATTAAAGTGTCTGAAATGTGGACACTTTTTTCAAATGGTCACAAAATCTTGTACACTTCCAGTTTTTAGCTAAATTTTTTTGTGCATAACAAAAAAATACAAGGATCACGTCTACCAAGTTTGGGGCCAAAAATCCTTCCGAAAAAATTTTAAAAAATCCCGAACCACAAAAAGTTTCAAAAATCGTGAAAAATAGAAAACGAGTCATCTTGCCATCAAACTTCACGTGAAGGCTTAAGGGACCATTGTATGAATTTACAAGCCATAAAAATGGCATTGGCATGCAGAAATATGAAGATGTGCCTAAACCCACCTACCACCCTATCGATCCATGGCTTGCGCATCCCGTCTCTCTAGTTGGCGTAGTGCCCGCCTGCCCGCCCACTCATTTCGTCAGTTGGCTTAGGCATACGAAGTTCATTCTCAGTCTAAGATCAGACCGGACCAAGGGTTGTGGTAGCAGGATCGACAGCGCGCAGAGGGGGACTCGGCCGATCCCCGGCTTGCGCATCCCGCCCCTCTGGCCAGCTGAGCGCCCGCACGTTCGTTTCGTGGGCTGACTTAGGCATACAGAGTTCATTCCCAGTCTAAGCATGTGGAGTTCATTCCTAGTCTCAGATCGGACCGGACCGAGGGTTGTGGCAGCACATGCTGGGCTCGAGCATGTGCTGGTGCCGCAATTTTCTTCGTCGGGGCACCATCACGATCAGGGGGGCCGGGGGGGTGTGCGCACATGATGTGCAATGGGTGCTGGTACTTGGCCCTTATATTGGCCCCCTATCCCTCATCAAACCTCGAGAACTCACACCCCCTTAAAGAGCATTTGAGATTGTACAGGTTTGCTGCCAATAGCCGTTAAAGTGTCTGAAATGGGGACACTTTTTTTAAATGGATACAAAATCTTGTACACTTCGAGTTTTTAGGTGAATTTTTTTATTCATGCCAACAAAAATGCAAGGATCACTTTTACCAAGTTTAGGGCCAAAACTCCTTCCAAAAAAATTTTAAAAAATCTTGAACCCTCAAAAGTTTCAAGAATCATGAAAAATAGAAAACGAGTCGTCTTGCCGTGAAACTTCACGTGAAGGCTTAAGGGACCATTGTATGAATTTACAAGCCATAAAAATGGCAGTGGCACGTAGAAATATGAAGATGTGCCTAAACCCACCTACCACCCTATCAATCCACGGCTTGCGCATCCCGTCTCTCTAGCCAGCGAAGTGCCCGCCCGCCTGCTCGTTTCGTCAGTTGGCTTAGCCATACGGAGTTCATTCCCAGTCTAAGATCAGACCAGACTGAGGGTTTCAGCAACAGGATCGGCAGCATGCAGAGGGAGACCCGGTCGATCCCCATGTTGCGCATCCCCCCCCTTTGGCCAACTGAGTGACCGCACGCTCGTTTTGTGGGTTGACTTAGGCATATGGAATTCATTCCCACTCTAAGCAGACGAAGTTCATTCCCAGTCTAAGATGGGACCGGACCGAGGGTTGTGGCAGCACATGCTGGGTTCAGGCATGTGCTAGTGCTGCATTTTTCTTCGCCGGGGCACCATCACCGGAGCATCGTCGGAGAACCTGACCGGCAGCATTGGGGTTCTGGCGATCGGGGGGCCGGGGGGTGTGCGCACATGATGTGCGTTGGGTGCTGGTACTTGGCCCTTATATTGGCCCCCTATCCCTTATCAAACCTTGAGAACTCACACCCCCTTAAAGAGCATTTGAGATTGTACAAGTTTGCTGCCAGTAGCCATTAAAGTGTCTGAAATGGGGACACTTTTTTCAAATGGATACAAAATCTTGTACACTTCGAGTTTGTAGCTGAATTTTTTTATGCATGCCAACAAAAATGCAAGGATCACTTTTACCAAGTTTAGGGCCAAAAATCCTTCCGAAAAAATTTTAAAAAATCCTAAACCGTAAAAAGTTTCGAAAATCGTGAAAAATAAAAAATGAGTCGTCTTGCCATGAAATTTCAGGTGAAGGCTTAAGGGACCATTGTGTGAATTTACAAGCCTTAAAAATGGCAGTGGCACGTAGAAATATGAAGATGTGCCTAAACCCACCTACCACCTTATCAATCCACGGCTTGCGTATCCCGTCTCTCTGGCCAACGAAGTGCCCGCCCGCCCGCTCGCCCGCTTGTTTCGTCGGTTGGCTTAGGCATACGGAGTTCATTCCTAGTCTAAGATCAAACCAGACTGAGGGTTGCGACAGTAGGATCGGCAGCACGTAGACGGGGACCCGATCGATCCCCATCTTGTGCATCCCGCCCCTTTGGCCGGCTGAGTCACCGCACGCTCGTTTTGTGGGTTGACTTAGGCATATGGAATTCATTCCCACTCTAAGCATACGGAGTTCATTCCCAGTCTAAGATGAGACCAGACCGAGAGTTGTGGCAGCACATGCTGGGTTCGGGCATGTGCTGGTGCTGCATTTTTCTTCGCCGGGGCACCACCACCAGAGCATCGTCAGAGAACCTGATCGGCGGTATTGGGGTTCCGGCGATCGGGAGGGCCGGGGGGTGTGCACACATGATGTGCGATGGGTGCTGGTACTTGGCCCTTATATTGGCCCCCTATCCCTCATCAAACCTCAAGAACTCACACCCCCTTAAAGAGCATTTGAGATTTTACAGGTTTGCTACCAGTAGCCATTAAAGTGTCTGAAATGGAGACACTTTTTTCAAATGGTCACAAAATCTTGTACACTTCGAGTTTTTAGCTGAATGTTTTTGTGCATACCAAAAACAATACAAGGATCACGTCTACCAAGTTTGGGGCCAAAACTCCTTCCGAAAAAATTTTAAAAAATCTCAAACCGTAAAAAGTTTCAAAAATCGTGAAAAATAGAAAATGAGTCGTCTTGCCATGAAACTTCACGTAAAGGCTTAAGGGACCATTGTATGAATTTACAAGCCATAAAAATGGTATTGGCATGCAGAAATATGAAGATGTGCCTAAACCCACCTACCACCCTATCGATCCACGGCTTGCGCATCCCGTATCTTTGGCCGGCGTAGTACCCGCCCGCCCACCCGCTCGTTTTCTCAGTTGGCTTAGGCATACGGAGTTCATTCCTAGTCTAAGATTGGATCAAACTGAGGGTTGCGATCGCAGGATTGGCAGCACGCAGAAGGGGCCCTGGTCGATCCCCGGCTTGTGCATCTCGCCCCTCTGGCCGGCTGAGCGCCCGTATGCTCATTTCATGGGTTGACTTAGGCATACGGAGTTCATTCCCAGTCTAAGATCGGACCAGATCAAGGGTTGTGGTAGCAAGATTGGCAGCACGCAAAGGGGGACCCGGCCAATCCCCGGCTTGCTCATCCCGCCCCTCTGGCCGACTGAGCGCCCGCACGCTCGTTTCGTGGGTTGACTTAGGCATACGGAGTTCATTCCTAGTCTAAGCATACGGAGTTCATTCCCAGTCCAAGATCGGACCGGATCGAGGGTTACGGCAGCACATACTGGGCTTAGGCTGTGTTGGTGCCGCATTTTTCTTCGTCGGGGCACCATCGCCGAAGAACCTGACCGACGGCATTGGGCTTTCACCGATCGAGGAGTCGGGGGGGTGTGCGCACATGATGTGTGATGGGTGCTGGTACTTGGCCCTTATATCGGCCCCCTATCCCTCATCAACCTCGAGAACTCACACCCCCTTAAAGAGCATTTGAGATTTTACAAGGTTGCTGCCAGTAGGCATTACAGTGTTTAAAATGGGGACACTTTTGTCAAATGGTCACAAAATCTTGTACACTTCGAGTTTTTAGCTGAATTTTTTTGTGCATGCCAAAAAAAATACAAGGATCACGCCTACCAAGCTCGGGGCCAAAAATCCTTCCAAAAAAATTTTAAAAATTCCCAAACCGCAAAAAGTTTCAAAAATCATGAAAAATAGAAAACGAGTCGTCTTGCCATGAAACTTCACATGAAGGCTTAAGGGACCATTGTATGAATTTACAAGCCATAAAAATGGCATTGGCATGCAGAAATATGAAGTTGTGCCTAAACCCACCTACCACCCTATCGATCCATGGCTTGCGCATCCCGTCTCTCTGGCCGGCGTAGTGCCTGCCCGCCCACCTGCCCTGCTCGTTTCGTCAGTTGGCTTAGGCATACAGAGTTTATTCCCAGTCTAAGATTGGACCAAATCGAGGGTTACAACAGCAGGATCAGCAACACGTCAAGGGGGACCCGGTCGATCCCCGGCTTGCGCATCCCGCCCCTCTGGCCGGCTGAGCGCCCGCACGCTCGTTTCATGGGTTGACTTAGGCATACGGAGTTCATTCCTAATCTAAGATCGGATCGGATCGAGAGTTACAGCAGCACATGCTAGGCTCGGGCATGTGCTAGTGCCGCATTTTTCTTCGCCAAGGCACCATCGTTGAAGCATCACTGGAGAACCTGACCGACGGCATTGGGGTTCCGACGATCGGGGGGGCGGGGGGGTGTGCGCACATGATGTGCGATGGGTGCTGGTACTTGGCCCTTATATTGGCCCCCTATCCCTCATCAAACCTCGAGAACTCACACCCCCTTAAAGAGCATTTGAGATTTTACAGGTTTGCTGCTAGTAGCCATTAAAGTGTCTAAAATGGGGACACTTTTTTCAAATGGTAACAAAATCTTCTACACTTCGAGTTTTTAGCTGAATTTTTTTCTGCGTGCCAGAAAAAAGACAAGGATCACGTCTACCAAGTTTGGGGCTAAAACTCCTTCCGAAAAAAGTTTAAAAAATCTCGAACCGTAAAAAGTTTCAAAAATCATGAAAAATAGAAAACAAGTCATCTTGCCATTAAACTTCACGTGAAGGCTTAAGGGACCTTTGTATGAATTTTCAAGCCATAAAAATGGCATTGGCATGCAGAAATATGAAGATGTGCCTAAACCAACCTGCCACCCTATCGATCCACGGCTTGCGCATCATGTCTCTCTGGTATGAGTAGTGCCCACCCGCCTGCCCGCCCGTTCATTTTGTCGGTTGCCTTAGGCATACGGAGTTCATTCCCAGTCTAAGATCAGACCGGACTGAGGGTCACGGTAGCAAGATCGATAGCACGTAGAGGGGGCCCCACCGATCCCTGGCTTGTGCATCCCGCACCTCTGGCCAGCTGAGAACCTGCACGCTTATTTCACGGGTTGACTTAGGCATACGGAGTTCATTCCCAGTCTAAGATCGGATCGAACCGAGGGTTGTGGCAGCACATACTGGGCTCGGGCATGTGCTGGTGCCGTATTTGTCTTCACCAAGGCACCATCACCGAAGCATCACCGGAAACCTGACCGGCGGTATTGGGGTTCCGACGATCGGAGGGGTCGGGGGGGTTGTCCGCACATGATTTACGATGGGTGCTGGTACTTGGCCCTTATATTGGCCCCCTATCCCTTATCAAACCTCGAGAACTCACACCCCCTTAAAGAGCATATGAGATTTTACAGATTTGCTGCCAGTAGCCATTAAAGTGTCTGAAATGGGCACACTTTTTTCAAATGGTCACAAAATCTTGTACACTTCGAGTTGTAGCTGAATTTTTTTGTGCATGCCAACAAAAATACAAGGATCACATCTACCAAGGTTGGGGCCAAAACTCCGTCCAAAAAAATTTTAAAAAATCCCGAACCGCAAAAAGTTTCAAAAATCGTGAAAAATAGAAAACGAGTTGTCTCGCCATTAAACTTCACGTGAAGGCTTAAGGAACCAATGTATAAATTTACAAGCCATAAAAATGGCATTGGCACGTAGAAATATGAAGATATGCCTAAACCCACCTGCCACTCTATCAATCCACGGCTTGCGCATCCCATCTCTCTGGCTTGTGTAGTGCCACTCCACCCGCTCGTTTCATCGGTTGGCTTAGGCATACGAAGTTCATTCCTAGTCTAAGATCAGACCACACTGAGGGTTACGATAGCAGGATCAGTAACACGCAGAGAGGGACCCGGCCAATCCTCGGCTTGCGCATCTCACCCCTCTGGCCGTTTGAGCGCCCGAACACTCGTTTCGTGGGTTGACTTAGGCATACGGAGTTCATTCCCAGTCTAAGATCAAACCGGACCGAGGGTTGCGGTAGCACATGCTAGGCTCGAGCATGTGCTGGTGCCACATTTTTCTTCCCCAGGGCACCATCATCGGAGAACCAGACCGACGACATTGGGATACCGGAGATCGGGGGGGTGTCCGTACATGATGTGCGATGGGTTCTGGTACTTGGCCTTTATATTGAACCCCTATCCCTCATCAAACCTCGAGAACTCACACCCCTTTAAAGAGCATTTGAGATTTTACAGGTTTGCTGCCAGTAGCCATTAAAGTGTCTAAAATGGGGACACTTTTTTCAAATGGTCACAAAATCTTGTACACTTTGAGTTTTTAGCTGAATTTTTTATGCACGCCAACAAAAATACAAGGATCGCATCTACCAACTTTGGGGCCAAAACTCCTTTCAAAAAAATTTTAAAAAATCTCGAACCGGAAAAAGATTCAAAAATCATGAAAAATAGAAAACGAGTCATCTTGCCATGAAACTTCACGTGAAGGCTTAAGGGACCATTGTATGTATTTACAAGCCATAAAAATGGCATTGGCATGCAAAAATGTGAAGATGTGCCTAAACCCACCTACCACCCTATCGATCCACGGCTTGCGTATCTCGTCCTCTGGCCGGCGTAGTGCCTGCCCGCCCGCTCGTTTCGTCGGTTGGCTTAGGCTTACGGAGTTCATTCCTAGTCTAAGATCGCACCAGATCGAGGGTTGTGGCATCAGGATCGGCAGCACGTAGAGGGGGACCTGGTCGATCCCCGGCTTACGCATCCCGCCCCTTTGGCCGGCTGAGCGCCCGCACGCTCGTTTTGTAGGTTGACTTAGGCATGCGGAGTTCATTTCCATTCTAAGATCAGAACGGACCGAGGGTTGCGCCAGCACATGCTGGGCTCGGGCATGTGTTGGTGCCGCATTTTTCTTCGTCGGGGCACCATCACCGTAGCATCGCCGAAGAACCTGACCGGCGGCATTGGGGTTCCGACGAGTGGGGGGGCCGGGGGGGTGTGCGCACATGATGTGCGATGGGTGCTGGTACTTGGCCATTATATTGGCCCCTATCTCTCATCAAACCTCGAGAACTCACAACCCTTTAATGACCATTTGAGATTTTAGAGGTTTGCTGCCAGTAGCCATTAAAGTGTCTGAAATGGGGACACTTTTTTCAAATGGTCACAAAATCTTGTACACTTCTAGTTTTTAGCTGAATTTTTTTTTGCATGCCAACAAAATTACAAGGATCACGTCTACCAAGTTTGGGGCCAAAACTACTTCCGAGAAAATTTTAAAAAATCTTGAGCCGTAAAAAGTTTCAAAAATCGTGAAAAATAGAAAACGAGTCATCTTGCCATGAAACTTCACGTGAAGGCTTAAGGGACCATTGTATGAATTTAAAAGCCATAAAAATGGCAATGGCACACAGAAATATGAAGATGTGCTTAAACCCACCTACCACCCTATTGATCCACGGCTTGCGCATCCTGTCTCTCTGGTCGGTGTAGTGCCCGTTCGCCCGCTCGTTTCGTCAGTTGGCTTAGGTATATGGAGTTCATTCCCAATCTAAGATTTGATCGGATTGAGGGTTGTGGTAGCAAGATCGCCACCACACAGTGGACGACCCGACCGATCCCCGGCTTGCGAATCCCGCCCCTCTCGTGGGTTGACTTAGGCATACGGAGTTCATTCCCAGTCTAAGCGTACGGAGTTCATTGCCAGTCTAAGATTGGACCGGACCGAGGGTTGCGGCAGCACATGCTAGGCTCGGGCATGTGCTGGAGATGCATTTTTCTTCATCGGGGCACCATCGCCAGAGCATCACCGGAGAACCTGGCCGATGGCATTGGGGTTCCAGCGATTGGGGGGGCCGAAGGGGCGTGCGCACATGATGGGTGCTGGTACTTGGCCCTTATCTTGGCCCCCTATCCCTCATCAAACCTCGAGAACTCATACCCCCTTAAAGAGCATTTGAGATTTTACAGGTTTGCTACCAGTAGCCATTAAAGTGTCTGAAATGGGGACACTTTTTTCAAATGGTCACAAAATCTTGTACACTTCGAGTTTTTAGATGAATTTTTTTTTGCAAGCCAAAAAAAATACAAGGATCTTGTCTACCAAGTTTGGGGCCAAAACTCCTTCCGAAAAAATTTTAAAAAATCCCGAACCGCATAAACTTTTGAAAATCATGAAAAATAGAAAACGAGTCGTCTTGCCATGAAACTTCACGTGAAGGCTTAAGGACCATTGTATGAATTTACAGGCCACAAAATTGGCATTGGCACGTAGAAATATGAAGATGTGCCTAAACCCACCTACCACACTATCGATCCATGGCTTGCGCATCCCGTCTCTCTGGCCGGCGTAATGCCTGCCCGCTCGCCCGCTCGTTTCATCGGTTAGCTTAGGCATACGAAGTTGATTCCCAGTCTAAGATCGGGCCAGACCAAGGTTGCGGTAGCAGGATCGGCAGCATGCAGAGGGGGACCCAACTGATCCTCGGCTTGGGCATCCCACCCCTCTGGCTAACTGAGCGCCCGCACGCTCGTTTCGTGGGTTGACTTAGGCATACGGAGTTTATTCCCAGTCTAAGCATACGGAGTTCATTGCCAGTCTAAGATCAGATCGGATAGAGGGTTGCGGCAGCACATGCTAGGCTCAGGCATGTGCTGGTGATGCATTTTTCTTCGCTGGGGCACCATTGCCGGAGCATCACCGGAGAACCTGACCGGCGGCATTGGGGTTCCGGCCATCGGGGGGGGCCGGGGGGTGTGCGCACAAGATGTGCGATGGGTGCTGGTACTTGGCCATTATATTGGCCCCCTATCCCTCATCAAAAATTGAGAACTCACACCCCCTTAAAGAGCATTTGAGATTTTACAAGTTTGCTTCCAGTAGTCATTAAAGTTTCTGAAATGGGGACACTTTTTTCAAATGGTCACAAAATCTTGTACACTATGAGTTTTTAGCTGAATGTTTTTTTCCATGCCAAAAAAAAAACAAGGATCACGTCTACCAAGTTTGGGGCCGAAACTCCTTCCGAAAAAATTTTAAAAAATCCCGAACCGCAAAAAGTTTCAAAAATCATGAAAAATAGAAATTAAGTCGTCTTGCAATGAAACTTCTCATCAAGGCTTAAGGGACCATTGTACGAATTTACAAGCCATAAAAATGGCATTAGCACGCAGAAATATGAAGATGTGCCTAAACCCACCTACCACCCTATCGATCTACGGCTTGCGCATCCCGTCTCTCTGGCCAACGTAGTGCCCGCCCGCCTGCCCTACCGCTCGTTTCGTCGGTTGGCTTAGGCATACGGAGTTCATTCCCAGTCTAAGATTGGACCGGACCAAGGGTTACGGCGGTAGGATTAGCAGCACGCAAAAGGGGACCCGGCCGATCCTCGGCTTGCGCATCTCGCCCCTCTGGCCGACTGAGTGCCCGCACACTCATTTCGTGGGTTGACTTAGGCATACAGAGTTCATTCCCAGTCTAAGTATACGGAGTTCATTCCCAGTCTAAGATCAGACCAAACCGAGGGTTACGACAGCACATGTTGGGCTCGGGCATGTGCTAGTGCCGCATTTTTCTTCGCCGGGGCACCATCACCATAGCATCACCGGAGAACCTGATCGACGAGATTTGGGTTCCGGCGATCGGAGGGGCCGAGGGAGGGTGTGCGCACATGATGTATGACGGGTATTGGTACTTGGCCATTATATTGGCCCCCTATCCCTCATAAAAAATCAAAACTGGCACCCCCTTAAAGTGCATTTGAGATTTTACAGGTTTGCTTCCAGTAGCCATTAAAGTTTCTGAAGTGGGGTCACTTTTTTCAAATGGTCACAAAATCTTATACACTCCTAGTTTTTAGCTGAATTTTTTTGTCCATGCCAAAAAAAAATACAAGGATCATGTCTACCAAGTTTGGGGCCAAAACTACATCTGAAATAATTTTAAAAAATCCTGAACCATAAAAAGTTTCAAAAATCATGAAAAATAGAAAACGAGTCGTCTTGCCATGAAACATCACGTGAAGGCTTAAGGGACCATTGTATGAATTTACAAGGCTTAAAAATGGCATTGGCACTCAGAAATATGAAGATGTGCCTAAACCCACCTACCACCCTATCGATTCACGGCTTGCGCATCCCGTCTCTCTGGCCGACGCAGTGCCCAACCGCCCGCCCGCTCGTTTCATCGGTTGGCTTAGGCATACGGAGTTCATTCCCAATCTAACATCGGATCGAACTGAGGGTTGCGGCAGTAGGATTTGCGGCACGTAGAGGGGGACCCGGCCGATCCCCAGCTTGCGCATCCCGCCCCTCTGGCCGGTTGAGCGCCCGCACGTTTGTTTCGTTTGTTGACTTAGGCATACGGAGTTCATTCCTAGTCTAAGCATACGGAGTTCATTCCCAGTATAAGATCAGACTGGATCGAAGGTTGTGGCAGCACATACTGGGCTCGGGCATGTGCTGGTGCCACATTTTTTTTCGTCGGGGCACCATCGCCGAAGAACCTGACCGGTGGTATTGGCGTTCCGGTGATCGGAGGGGGTGTCCGCACATGATGTGGGATGGGTGCTGGTACTTGGCCCTTATATTGGCCCCCTATCCCTCATCAAACCTCGAGAACTCACACCCCCTTAAAGAGCATTTGAGATTTTACAGGTTTGCTACCAGTAGCCATTAAAGTGTCTAAAATGGGGACACTTTTTTCAAATGGTCACAAAATCTTGTACACTTTGAGTTTTTAGCTGAATTTTTTTGTGCATGCCAACAAAAATAGAAGGATCCCGTCTACCAAGTTTGGGGCCAAAAATCCTTCCAAAAAAAATTTTAAAAATCCCAAACCGTAAAAAGTTTTGAAAATCGTGAAAAATAGAAAATGAGTCGTCTTACCATGAAACTTCACGTGAAGGCTTAAGGGACCATTTTTTGAATTTACAAGCCATAAAAATGGCATTTGCATGCAGAAATATGAAGATGTGCCTAAACCCACCTACCACCCTATCGATCCATGGCTTGCGCATCCCGTCTCTCTGGCCGGCGTAGTGCCCGCCCGCCCGCTCGTTTCGTCGGTTGGCTTAGGCATACGGAGTTCATTCCCAGTCTAAGATCACACCAGACCGAGGGTTGTGGCAGCAGGATCGATAGCACGCAGAGGGGGACCCGACTGATCCCCAGCTTACGCATGCCGCCCCTCTGGCAGACTGAGCGCTCGCACGCACGTTTTGTGGGTTGACTTAGGCATACGGAGTTCATTCCCAGTGTAAGGATATGGAGTTCATTCCCAATCTAAGATCGGACCGGACCGAGGGTTGCGACAGCACATGCTGGGCTCGGGCAAGTGCTGGTGCCACATTTTTCTTCGTCAGGGCACCATCGCCGGAGAACCTGACCGACGGCACAAGGGTTCCGGCGATCGGGGGTGCCGGGGGGGTGTGCGCACATGATGTGCGATGGGTGCTGGTACTTGGCCCTTATATTGGCCCCCTATCCTTCATCAAACCTTGAGAACTCACACCCCCTTAGAGAGCATTTCAGATTTTACAGGTTTGCTGCCAGTAGCCATTAAAGTGTCTGAAATAGGGACACTTTTTTCAAATGGTCACAAAATCTTGTACACTTTGAGTTTTTAGCTGAATTTTTTTTCCATGCCAACAAAAATACAAGGATCACATCTACCAAGTTTGGGGCCAAAACTACTTCCAAAAAAATTTTAAAAAATCTTGAACCGTAAAAAGTTTCAAAAATCGTGAAAAATAGAAAATGAGTCGTCTTGCCATGAAACATCACGTGAAGGGTTAAGGGACCATTGTATGAATTTACAAGCTGTAAAAATGGCATTCGCATGTAGAAATATGAAGATGTGCCTAAACCCACTTACCACCCTATCAATCCACGGCTTGCGCATCCCGCCTCTCTGGCCGGCATAGTGCCCGCCCGCCCGTCTGCTCATTCCGTTGGTTGGCTTAGGCATACGGTGTTCATTCCCAATCTAAGATCAGACCAGACTGAGGGTTGTGGCAGCATGATTGGCAGCACGCAGAGGGGGACCCTGCCGATCCCCGGCTTGCGCATCCTGCCCCTCTCGCCGGCTGAGCGCCCGCACGCTTGTTTCGTGGGTTGACTTAGGCATACGGAGTTCATTCCCAGTCTAAGCATACGGAGTTCATTCCCAGTATAAGATCGGACCAGATTGAGAGTTGCGGCAGCACATGCTGGGCTCGGGCATGTGCTGGTGCCACATTTTTTTTCGTCGGGGCACCATCGCCGGAGAACCTGACCGGTGGTATTGGCGTTCTGGTGATCGGAGGGGGTGTGCGCACATGATGTGCGATGGGTGCTGGTACTTGGCCCTTATATTGGCCCCCTAACCCTCATCAAATCTTGAGAACTCACACCCCCTTAAAGAGCATTTCAGATTTTACAGGTTTGCTGCCAGTAGCCATTAAAGTGTCTGAAATGGGGACACTTTTTTGAAATGGTCACAAAATCTTGTACACTGTGAGTTTTTAGCTGAATTTTTTTGTGCATGCCAACAAAAATAGAAGGATCCCATCTACCAAGTTTGGGGCCAAAACTCCTTCCGAAAAAATTTTTAAAAATCCCAAACCGAAAAAAGTTTTGAAAATCGTGAAAAATAGAAAACGAGTCGTCTTGCCATGAAACTTCACGTGAAGGCTTAAAGGACCATTTTTTGAATTTACAAGCCATAAAAATGGCATTTCCATGCAGAAATATGAAGATGTACCTAAACCCACCTACCACCCTATCGATCCACGGCTTGCGCATCCCGTCTCTCTGGCCGGCATAGTGCCCGCCCGCCCGTCCGCCCACTCGTTTCGTCGGTTGGCTTAGGCATACGGAGTTCATTCCCAGTCTAAGATCAGACCGAACTGAGGGTTGCGACAGCAGGATCGGCAGCACACAAAGTGGAACCCGACCGATCCCCGGCTTGCGCATCCTGCCCTTCTGGCCGGTTGAGCGCCCACACGCTCGTTTCGTGGCTGACTTAGGCATACGGAGTTCATTCCCAGTCTAAGCATACGGAGTTCATTCTCAGTCTAAGATTGAACCGGATTGAGGGTTACGGTAGCACATTCTGGGCTTGGGCATGTGCTGGTGATGAATTTCTCTTCGTCGGGGCACCATCGCCAGAGCATTGGCCGGAGAACCTGACCGACGGCATTGGGGTTCCGACGATCGGGGGGGCTGGGGTGTGTACGCACATCATGTGCGATGGGTGCTGGTACTTGGCCCTTATATTGGCCCCCTATCCCTCATCAAACCTTGAGAACTCACACCCCCTTAAAGAGCATTTGAGATTTTACAGGTTTGCTTCCAATAGCCAGTAAAGTTTTTGAAATGGGGACACTTTTTTCAAGTGGCCACAAAATCTTGTACACTTCGAGTTTTTAGCTGAATTTTTTTTCCATGCCAACAAAAATACAAGGATCACGTCTACCAAGTTTGGGGCCAAAACTACTTCCGAAAAAATTTTAAAAAATCCTGAACCGCAAAAAGTTTTGAAAATCATGAAAAATAGAAAACGAGTCGTCTTGGCATGAAACATCACGTGAAGGCTTAAGGGACCATTGTATGAATTTACAAGCTGTAAAAATGGCATTGGCATGTAAAAATATGAAGATGTGCCTAAACCCACCTACCACCCTATCAATCCACGGCTTGCGCATCCCGTCTCTCTGGCCGGCATAGTGCCTGCCCGCCCGTCTGCTCGTTTCGTAGGTTGGCTTAGGCATATGGAGTTCATTCCCAATCTAAGATCAGACTAGACTGAGGGTTGCAACAGCAAGATCGGTAGCACGCAGAGGGGGACCTGGCCGATCCCCGACTTGCGCATCCTGCCCCTCTGGCCGGCTGAGCGCCCGCACGCTTGTTTCGCGGGTTGACTTATTCATACGGAGTTCATTCCCAGTCTAAGCATACGGAGTTCGTTCCCAGTATAAGATCGGACCAGATCGAGAGTTGCGGAAGCACATGCTGGGCTCGGGCATGTGCTGGTGCCACATTTTTCTTCGTCGGGGAACCATCGTCGGAGCATCACCGAAGAACTTGACCGGTGGCATTGGCATTCCGGTGATCAGGGGGTGTGCGCACATGATGTGCGATGGGTGCGGGTACTTGGCCCTTATATTGGCCCTCTATCCCTCATCAAACCTTGAGAACTCACACCCCCTTAAAAAGCATTTGAGATTTTACAAGTTTGCTGCCAGTAGCCCTTAAAGTGTCTGAAATGGGGACACTTTTTTCAAATGGTCACAAAATCTTGTACACTTTGAGTTTTTAGCTGAATTTTTTTGTGCATGCCAACAAAAATACAAGGATCCCATCTACCATGTTTGGGGCCAAAACTACTTCCAAAAAAATTTTAAAAAATCCCGAACCGTAAAAAGTTTTGAAAATTGTGAAAAATAGAAAACGAGTCGTCTTGCCATGAAACTTCACGTGAAGGTTTAAGGGACCATTGTTTGAATTTACAAGCCATAAAAATGGCATTGCATGCAGAATTATGAAGATGTGACTAAACCCACCTACCACCCTATCGATCTGCGGCTCGCGCATCCCGTCTCTCTCTCTGGCGTAATGCCCGCCCGCCCGCCAGCCCGCTCGTTTCGTTGGTTGGCTTCGTCATACGGAGTTCATTCCCAGTATAAGACCACACTGGACCGAGGGTTGCAGCAGCAAGATCAACAGCACGTAGAGGGGGACCTGATCTATCCCCGACTTGCGCATCCTGCCCCTCTGGCCGGTTGAGCGTCGGCACGCTCGTTTTATGGGTTGACTTAGGCACATGGAGTTCATTCCCAGTCTAAGCATATGTAGTTTATTCCCATTCTAAGATCGGACCAGACCGAGGGTTGCGGCAGCACATGCTGGGCTCGGGCATGTGCTGGTGCCGCATTTTTCTTCGGCGGGGCACCATCACTAGAGAACCTGATCGGCGGCACTGGGTTTCGGCGATCGGGGGTGCCGGGGGGGTGTGCGCACATGATGTGCAATGGGTGCTGGTACTTGGCCCTTATATTGGCTCTCTAACCCTCATCAAACCTTGAGAACTCACACCCCCTTAAAGAGCATTTCAGATTTTACAGGTTTACTGCCAGTAGCTATTAAAGTGTCTGAAATGGGGACACGTTTTTCAAATGGTCACAAAATCTTGCACACTGTGAGTTTTTAGCTGAATTTTTTTGTGCATGCAAAAAAAAATACAAGGATCACGACAACCATGTTTAGGGCCAAAGCTCCTTTCAAAAAAATTTTAAAAAATCTCGAACCGCAAAAAGTTTCAAAAATCGTGAAAAATAGAAAACGAGTTATCTTGCCATGAAACTTCACGTGAAGGCTTAAGGGTCCATTGTATGAATTTAGAAGCCATAAAAATGGCATTGACACGTAGAAATGTGATGATGTGCCTAAACCCACCTACCACACTATCGATCCACGGCTTGCGCATCCCGTCTTTCTGGCCGACATAGTGCCCTCCCGCCCGTCCGCCCACTCGTTTGGTCGGTTGGCTTAGGCATACGGAGTTCATTCCCAGTCTAAGATCGGATCGGATGGAGGGTTGTAGCAGCAGTATCGGCAGCACGTAGAGGGGGACCCGACTGAACCCCGGCTTGCGCATCCCGCCCCTCTGGCCGGCTGAGCGCCTGCACGCTCGTTTCGTGGGTTGACTTAAGCATATGGAGTTCATTCCCAATCTAAGCATACAGAGTTCATTCCCAGTCCTAGATCGGACTGGACCGAGGGTTACGACAGCACATGCTGGGCTCGTGCTTGTGCTGCTGCTGCATTTTTCTTCGCCGGGGCACCATCGTCGGAGCATTGCCGGAGATCCTGACCGGCAGCATTGGGGTTCTGGTGATCGGGGGGGCCGGGGGGTGTGCGCACATGATGTGCGATGGCTGCTAGTACTTGGCCCTTATATTGGCCCCCTATCCATCATCAAACCTCGAGAACTCACACCCCCTTAAAGAGCATTTGAGATTTTACAGGTTTGCTGCCAATAGCAATTAAAGTGTCTGAAATGGGGACACTTTTTTCAAATGGTCACAAAATCTTGTATACTTTAAGTTTTTAGCTGAATTTTTTTGTGCATGCCAAAAACAAAATACAGGGATCACGTCTAGCAAGTTTGGGGCCAAAAATCCTTTCAAAAAAATTTTAAAAAATCTTCAACCGTAAAAATTTTTGAAAATCGTGAAAAATAGAAAACGAGTCGTCTTGCCATGAAACTTCACGTGAAGGCTTAAGGGACCATTGTATAAATTTACAAGCCATAAAATTGCATTGGCACACAGAAATATCAAGATGTGCCTAAACCCACCTACCTCCCTATCGATCCACGGCGTAGTGCCCGCCTGCTTACCCACCCGTTCGTTTCGTCAGTTAGCTTAGGTATACAGAGTTCATTCGCTGTCTAAGATTGGATCAGACTGAGGGTTCTAGCAGCAGGATTGGTAGCAAGCAGAGGGGGACTTGGTTGATCACCGGCTTGCGCATCCTGCCCCACTGGACGGCTGAGCGCCCGTACGTTCTTTTCGTGGGTTGACTTAAGCATGCGAAATTCATTCCCAGTCTAGGCATACGGAGTTCATTCCCAGTCTAAGATCGGACCGAACCGAGGGTTGTGGCAGCACATGCTAGGCTCAGGCATGTGCTGGTGCCGTATTTTTCTTCATCGGGGCACCATCGTCGGAGCATCGCAGGAGAACCTGACCGACGGTATTGCGGTTCCGACAATCGAGGGGGCCTGGGGGGTGTGCGCACATGATGTGCGATGGGTGCTGGTACTTGGCCCTTATATTGGCCCCCTATCCCTCATCAAATGTCAAGAACTCACACCCCCTTAAAGAGCATTTGAGATTTTACAAGTTTACTGCCAGTCGCCATTAAAGTGTCTGAAATGGGGACACTTTTTCAAATGGTCACAAAATCTTGTACACTTTAAGTTTTTAGCTGAATTTTTTTTTGCATGCCAACAAAAATACAAGGATCACGTCTAACAAGTTTGGGGCCAAAACTCCTTCCGAAAAAATTTAAAAAAATCCTGAACTTTAAAAAGTTTCAAAAATCATGAAAAATAGAAAACGAGTCATCTTGCCATGAAACTTCACATGAAGGCTTAAGGGACCATTGTATGAATTTACAAGCCATAAAAATGGCATTGGCACACAGAAATATGAAGATGTGCCTAAACCCACCTACCACCCTATCGATCCACTGCTTGCGCATCTCGTCTCTCTGGCCAGCGTAGTGCCCGCCCGCCCACTCGTTTTATCGGTTGGCTTAGGCATACGGAGTTCATTCCCAGTCTAAGATCAGACCGAATCGAGGGTTGTGGAAGCAGGATCGACAGCACGTAGAGGGGCACCCGATCGATCCTCGGCATGCGCATCCCGCCCCTCTGGCCGACGGAGCGCCCGCATGCTCGTTTCGTGGGTTGAGTTAGGCATACGGAGTTGATTCCCAGTCTAAGCATACGGAGTTCATTCCTAGTCTAAGACTGGACCGAACTGAGAGTTACGGTAGTAGGATCGACAGCATGTAGAGGGGGACCCGGTCGATCCCTGGCTTTCGCATCTCGCCCCTCTGGCCGATTAAGCACCCGCACGCTCGTTTTGTGGGTTGACTTAGGCATACGGAGTTCATTCCCAGTCTAAGCATACGAAGTTCATTCCCAATCTAAGATCGGACCGGATCGAGGGTTGCGACAGCACATGCTGGGCTTGGGCATGTGCTGGTGCAGCATTTTTCTTCGTCGGGGCACCATCACCGGAGTATCATCGGAGAACCTGACCGGTGGCATTGGGGTTCCGACGATCGGGGGGGTCGGGGGGGTGTGCGCACAGGATGTGCGATGGGTGCTGGTACTTGGCCCCCTATTCCTCATCAAACCTCGAGAACTCACAACCCTTTAGTGAGCATTTGAGATTTTACAGGTTTGCTGCCAGTGGCCATTAAAATGTCTGAAATGGGGACACTTTTTTCAAATGGTCACAAAATCTTGTACACTTCGAGTTTTTAGCTGAATTTTTTTGTGCATGCCAACAAAAATACAAGGATCATGTCTACCAAGTTTGTGGCCAAAACTCCTTTCAAAAAATTTTTAAAAAATCCCGAACCGTAGAAAGTTTCAAAAATCATGAAAAATAGAAAATGAGTCGTCTTGCCATGAAACTTCACGTGAAGGCTTAAGTGACCATTGTATGAATTTACAAGCCATAAAAATGGGATTGGCACATAGAAATATGAAGATGTGCCTAAACCCACCTACCACCCTATCGATCCACAGCTTGCGCATCCCGTTTCTCTGGCTGGGGTAGTGCCCGCCCACCCACCCGCCCGCTCGTTTCGTCAGTTGGCTTAGGCATACGGAGTTCATTCCTAGTCTAAGATCAGACCGGACCGAGGGTTGGGGTAGCAGGATCAACAGCACACAGTTGGGGGACCCGACCGATTCCCGGCTTGTGCATCACACCCCTCTGGCTGGCTAAGCGCCCGCACGCTCGTTTCGTGGGTTGACTTAGGCATACGGAGTTCATCCCCAGTCTAAGATTGGACTGTACTGAGGGTTGCGGCAGCACTTGCTGGGCTCGGGCATGTGCTGGCACCGTATTTTTCTTCGTCGGGGCACCATCGTCGGAGCATTGTCGGAGAGCTTGACCAGTGGCATTGGGGTTCCGACGATCAGGGGGCCGGGCGGGGTGTGTGCCCATGATGTGCGATGGGTGCTGGTACTTGGCCCTTATATTGGCCCCCTATCCCTCATCAAACCTCAAGAACTCACACCCACTTAAAAAGCATTTGAGATTTTACAGATTTGCTGCCAGCAGCCTTTAAAGTGTCTGAAATGGGGACACTTTTTTCAAATGGTCACAAAATCTTGTACACTTCGAGTTTTTGCTGAATTTTTTTGTGCATTCCAATAAAAATACAAGGATCACGTCTACCAAGTTTGGGGCTAAAACTCTTTCCGAAAAAATTTTAAAAAATCTCAAACCACAAAAAGTTTCAAAAATCGTGAAAAATAAAAAACGAGTCGTCTTGCCATGAAACTTCACGAAAAGGCTTAAGGGACCATTGTATGAATTTGCAACCCATAAAAATGGCATTGACACGTAGAAATATGAAGATGTACCTAAACCCACCTACCACCCTATCGATCCACGGCTTGCGCATCCCGTCTATCTGACAGGCGTAGTCCCCGCTTGCCCGCCCACTCTTTTCGTTGGTTGGCTTAGGCATACAGAGTTCATTCCCAGTCTAAGATTGGACCGGACCAAGGGTTACGGCAGCAGGATTGGCAGCACGCAAAAGGGGACCCGACCGATCCCCAGCTTGCGCATCCCACCCCTCTTGCCTGCTGAGTGCTCGCACGCTCGTTTTGTGGGTTGCCTTAGGCATACGGAGTTCATTCCCGGTCTAAGCATACGAAGTTCATTCCCAGTCTAAGATAAGATCAGACCAAGGGTTGTGGCAGCACATGCTGGGTGCAAGCATGTGCTGGTGCCGCATTTTTCTTCATCGGGGCACCATCGTCGGAGCATCGACGGAGTACCTGACCGACGGCATTGGGGTTCCGGCGATCGGGGGGGCCGGGGGAGGTGTGCGCACATGATGTGCGATAGGTGCTGGTACTTGGCCCTTATATTGGCCCCCTATCCCTCATCAAACCTCAAGAACTCACACCCCCTTAAAGAGCATTTCAGATTTTACAGGTTTGCTGCTAGTAGCCATTAAAGTGTCTGAAATGGGGACACTTTTTTCAAATGGTCACAAATTCTTATACAGTTCGAGTTTTTAGCTGAATTTTTTTATGCATGCCAACAAAAATACAAGGATCACGTCTAACAAGTTTGGGGCCAAAAATCCTTCCGAAAAAATTTTAAAAAATCCTTAATCGCAAAAAATTTCAAAAATCGTGAAAAATAGAAAACAAGTCGTCTTGCCATGAAACTTCACGTGAAGGCTTAAGGGACCATTGTAAGAATTTAGAACCCATAAAAATGGCATTGGCATGTAGAAATATGAAGATGTGCCTAAATCCACCTACCACCCTATCGATCCACGGCTTGTGCGTCCCGTCTCTCTGGCTGACATAATGCCCACCCGCCCGCCCGCCCGCTCGTTTCGTCGGTTGGCTTAGGCATACCGAGTTCATTCCCATTCTAAGATCGGATCGAACCGAGGGTTGCGGCAGTAGGATCGGCAGCACGTAGAGGGGGATCAGGCAGATCCTTGGCTTACGCATCCCGCCCCTCTGGCCGACTGAGTGACCGCACGCCCGTTTCGTGGGTTGACTTAGGCATACGGAGTTCATTCCCAGTCTAAGCATACGGAATTCATTACCAGTCTAAGCATACGAAGTCAATTCCCAGTCTAAGATCAGACCAAACCGAGGGTTACGGTAGCACATAATGGGCTTGGGCATGTGCTGGTGCCACATTTTTCTTCACCGGGGCACCATCGCCAGAGCATCGCCAGAGAGCCTGATCGGCGGCATTGGGGTTCCGACGATCGTGGGGGCCGGGCGGGGTGTGCGCCCATGATGTGCGATGGGTGCTGGTACTTGGCCCTTATATTGGCCCCCTATCCCTCATCAAACCTTGAGAACTAATACCCCCTTAAAGAGCATTTGAGATTTTATAGGTTTGCTGCCAACAGCCTTTAAAGTGTCTGAAATGGGGACACTTTTTTCAAATGGTCACAAAATCTTGTACACTTTGAGTTTTTAGCTGAATTTTTTTGTGCATGCCAAAAAAAATAGAAGGATCACATCTACCAAGTTTGGGTCCAAAAATCTTTCTAAAAAAGTTTTAAAAAATCCCGAGCCATAAAAAGTTTCAAAAATCATGAAAAATAGAGAACGAGTCGTCTTGCCATGAAACTTTACTTGAAGGCCTAAGGGACCATTGTATGAATTTAGAAGCTATAAAAATGGCTTTGGCACGTAGAAATATGAAGATGTGCCTAAACCCACCTACCACCCTATCGATCCACGGCTTGCGCATCCCGTCTCTCTGGCCGGCGTAGTGCCTGCCCGCCCGGCCGCTCGTTTCGTCGGTTGGTTGAGGCATACGGAGTTCATTCCTAGTCTAAGATCAGACCGGAATGAGGGTTGCGGTAACGGGATCGGTAGCACGCAGAGGGGGACCCGGCCGATCCCCAGCTTGCGCATCCTGCCCCTTTGGTCGGTTGAGCACCCGCACGCTCGTCTCATGGGTTGACTTATGCATACGGAGTTCACTCCTAGTCTAAGCATATGGAGTTCATTACAAGTCTAAGATCAGACCAGACCGAGTGTTACGGCAGCACATGCTGGGCTCGGGCATGTACTGGTGCCACATTTTTCTTTGCCGAGGCACCATCCCCGGATCATCACCGGAGAACCTGACTGACGGTAATGGGTCTGGCGATCGGGGGGGCCGGGGGGTGTTCGCACATTATGTGCAATGGGTGGTGATACTTGGCCCTTATATTGGCCCCCTATGCCTCATCAAACCTTGAGAACTCACACCCCCTTAAAGAGCATTTGAGATTTTACAAGTTTGCTGCCAGTAGCCATTAAAGTGTCTGAAATGGGGACACTTTTTTCAAATGGTCACAAAATCTTGTACACTTTGAGTTTTTAGCTGAATGTTTTTGTGCATGCCAACAAAAATGCAAGGATCACGTCCACCAAGTTTGGGGCCAAAACAACTTCCAAAAAAAATTTTAAACAATCCCGAACCGTAAAAAGTTTCAAAAATCGTGAAAAATAGAAAACGAGTCGTCCTGCCATGAAACTTCACGTGAAGGCTTAAGGGACCATTGTATGATTTACAAGCCATAAAAATGGCATTAGCACGAAAAAATATGAAGATGTGCCTAAACCCACCTACCACCCTATCGATCCACACCTTGCGTGTCTCGTCTCTCTGGTCGACGTAGTGCCCACCCGCCCGTCCGCCCGCTCGTTTCGTCGGTTGGCTTAGGCATAATGAGTTCATTCCCAGTCTAAGATCGGATCAAACTGAGGGTTGCGGTAGCAGGATCGGTAGCACGCAGAGGGGGACCCGGCCGATCCTCGGCTTGCGCTTCCCGTCCCTCTGGCCGGCTGAGTGACCGCACCCTTGTTTTGTGAGTTGACTTAGGCATACGGAGTTCATTCCCAGTCTAAGCATACGGAGTTCATTCCCAGTCTAAGATCGGACCAGACCGAGGGTTACGGCAGCACATGCTGGGCTCGGGCATGTGCTGGTGCCACATTTTTCTTCACCGGGGCACCATCGTCGGAGAGCCTGACCAGCAATATTGGGGTTCCAATGATCGGGGGGGCCGGGTGAGGTGTGCGCCCATGATGTGCGATGGGTGCTGGTACTTGGCCCTTATATTGGCCCCCTATCCCACATCAAACCTCAAGAACTCACACCCCCTTAAAGAGCATTTCAGATTTTACAGGTTTGCTGCCAGTAGCCATTAAAGTGTCTGAAATGGGGACACTTTTTTCAAATGGTCACAAAATCTTGTACACTTCGAGTTTTTAGCTGCATTTTTTTGTGGATGCCACAAAAAATACAAGGATCACGTCTACCAAGTTTGGGGCCAAAAATCCTTCCGAAAAAATTTTAAAAAATCCCGAACTGTAAAAAGTTTTGAAAATCATGAAAAATAGAAAACGAGTCGTCTGGCCATGAAACTTCACCTAAAGGCCTAAGGGACCATTGTATGAATTTACAAGTTAAAAAAATGGCATTGGCACATAGAAATATGAAGATGTGCCTAAACCCACCTACCACTCTATCGATCCACGGGTTACGCATCCCGTCTCTGTGGCCGACGTAGTGCTCGCCCGCCCGCTCGCCTACCCGCTTGTTTCGTCGGTTGGCTTAGGCATACGGAGTTCATTCCCAGTCTAAGATTGGACCAGACCAAGGGTTGCGGTAGCAAGATCGGCAGCACGCAGAGGGGGACCTGGCTAATCCCCTGCTTGCGCATCCCACCCCTTTGGCCGACTGAGCGCCCGAACTCTCGTTTCGTGGGTTGACTTAGGCATACGGAGTTCATTCCCAGTCTAAGCATATGGAGTTCATTCCTAGTCTAAGATCGGATGGGACCGAGGGTTATGGCTGCACATGCTGGGCTCGGGCATGTGCTGGTGTCGCATTTTTCTTCGTTGGGGCACCATCGTCGGAGCATCGTCAGAGAACCTGACCGGCAGCATTGGGGTTCCGGCGATCGAGGGGGTCGGGGGGGTGTACGCACATGATGTGCGATGGGTGCTGGTACTTGGCCCTTATATTGGCTCCCTTTGCCTCACAAACCTCGAGAACTCTCACCCCCTTAAAGAGCATTTGAGATTTTACAGGTTTGCTGCCAGTAGCCATTAAAGTGTCTGGAATGGGGACACTTTTTTCAAATGGTCACAAAATCTTGTACACTTCGAGTTTTTAGTTGAATTTTTTTATGCATGCCAACAAAAATACAAGGATCTCGTCTACCAAGTTTGGGGCCAAAACTCCTTCCAAAAAAGTTAAAAAAATCCTGAACCGTAAAAAGTTTCAAAAATCATGAAAAATAGAAAACGAGTCGTCGTGCCATGAAACTTCACGTGAAGGCTTAAGGGACCATTGTATGAATTTACAAGCCATAAAAATGCCATTGGCACGCAGAAATATGAAGATGTACCTAAACCCACCAACCACCCATTGATCCACGGCTTGCGCATCCCGTCTCTTTGGTCGGCGTAGTGCCCGCCTGCCCGCCCGCTCGCTCGTTTCTTCGGTTGGCTTAGGCATACGGAGTTCATTCCCAGTCTAAGATCATACCGAACAGAGGGTTGTGGCAGCAGGATAGGCAACACGCAGAGGGGGATCCGATCGATTCCCGGGTTGCGCATCTTGCCCCTCTAACCTGCTGAATGCCCGCACGCTCGTTTCGTGGGTTGACTTAGGCATACGGAGTTCATTCCAAGTCTAAGCTTACAGAGTTCATTCTCAGTCTAAGCATACAGAGTTCATCAGACCGGACCGAGGGTTGTGACAACACATGCTAGGCTCGGGCATGTGCTAGTGTCATATTTTTCTTCGTCGGGGCACCATTGTCGGAGCATCATCGGAGAACCTGACCGGCGGCATTGGGGTTCCGACGATCGGGGGGGCCGGGGGGGTGTGCGCACATGATGTGCAATGGGTGCTGGTACTTGGCCCTTATATTGGCCCGCTATCCCTCAACAAACCTCGAGAACTAACACCCCCTTAACTAGCATTTGAGATTTTATAGGTTTGCTGCCAGTAGCCATTAAAGTGTCTGAAATGGGGACACCTTTTTCAAATGGTCACAAAATCTTGTACACTTCGAGTTTTTAGCTGAATTGTTTTGTGCATGCCAACAAAAATACAAGGATCTTGTTAACAAAGTTTCGGGCCAAAACTCTTTCCAAAAAAATTTTAAAATATCCCGAACCACAAAAAGTTTCAAAAATCTTGAAAAATAGAAAACGAGTCGTCTTGCCATGAAACTTCACATGAAGGCTTAAGGGACCATTGTATGAATTTACAAGCCATAAAAATGGCATTGGCATGCAGAAATATGAAGATGTGCCTAAACCCACCTACCACCCTATCGATCCACGGCTTGCGCATCCCCGTCTCTCTGGTCGATGTAGTGCCCACCCGCCCACCCTCCTGCTCGTTTCATCGGTTGGCTCAGGCATACGAAGTTCATTCCCAGTTGAAGATCAGACTGGACGAGGGTTGTGGTAGTAGGATCGGCAGCACACAAAGGGGGACCCGATGATCCCCGGATTACGTATCCCACCCCCTGGCCAGATGAAAGCCCGCACGCTCGTTTCATGGGTTGACTCAGGCATACGGAGTTCATTCCCACTCTAAGCGTACGGAGTTCATTCCCAGTCTAAGATCGGACCGGACCGAGGGTTACGAAAGCACATGCTGGGCTCGGGCATGTGCTGGTGCCGCATTTTTCTTCATCAAGGCACCATCGTGGAAGCATCGTCGGAGAACCTGACCGACGACATTGGGGTTCCAACGATCGGAGGGGTGGGGGGTGTGCGCACATGATGTGCAATGGGTGCTGGTACTTGGCCCATATATTGGCCCCCTATCCCTCATCAAACCTCGAGAACTCACACCCCCTTAAAGAGCATTTCAGATTTTACAGGTTTGCTGCTAGTAGCCATTAAAGTGTCTGAAATGGGGACACTTTTTTCAAATGGTCACAAAATCTTGTACACTTCGAGTTTTTAGCTGAAATTTTTTGTGCATGCCAACAAAAATACAAGGATCATGTCTACCAAGTTTGGGGCCAAAACTCCTTCCAAAAATTTTTTACAAAAATCAAAACCGCAAAAAGTTTCAAAAATCATGAAAAATAGAAAACAAGTCGTCTTGCCATGAAACTTCACGTGAAGGCTTAGGGGACTGTTGTATGAATTTACAAGCCATAAAAATGGCATTGGCACGTAGGAATATGAAGATGTGCCTAAACCCACCTACCACCCTATCGATCCACGGCTTGCGCATCCCGTCTCTCTGGCCGGCGTAGTGCCCACCCGCTCGCCCGCTCGTTTCTTCGGTTGGATTAGGCATACGAAGTTCATTCCCAGTCTAAGATCAGACCAGACCGAGGGTTGCGGCAGCACATGCTGGGCTCGGGCATGTGCTGGGGCTGCATTTTTCTTCGTCGGGGCACCATCGTCGGAGCATCGCCGGAGAACCCGACCGACGACATTGGGTTCCAACAATTAGGGGGGTCGGGGGGGTGTGCGCAAATGATATACGGAGTTCATTCCCAGTCTAAGATCAGACCAGACCAAGATTTGCGGCAGCATATACTGGGCTCGAGCATGTGCTGGTGCCGCATTTTTCTTCGTCGAAGCATCCCCGGAGAACCTGACTGATGGCATTGAGGTTCTGGCGATCGGGGGGGCCAGGGGGGTGTGCGCACATGATGTGCAATGGGTGCTGGTACTTGTCCCTTATATTGGCCCCTTATCCCTCATCAAACCTCGAGAACTCACACCCCCTTAAACGGCATTTGAGATTTTACAGGTTTGTTGCCAGTAGCCATTAAAGTGTCTGAAATGGGGATACTTTTTTCAAATGGTCACAAAATCTTGTACAGTTCTAGTTTTTAGCTGAATTTTTTTGTGCAAGCCAATAAAAATACAAGGATCATTTCTACCAAGTTTGGGGCCAAAACACCTTCGGAAAAAATTTTAAAAAATCCCGAATCATAAAAATTTTCTAAAATCGTGAAAAATGGAAAACGAGTTGTCTTGCCATGAAACTTCACGTGAAGGCTTAAGGGACCATTGCATGAATTTGCAAGCCATAAAAATGGCATTGGCAGCAGAAATATGAAGATGTGCCTAAACCCACCTTCCACCCTATCGATCCACGGCTTGCGCATCCCGTCTCTCTGGCCGACGTAGTGCCCGCCCGCCCGCATGCTCGTTTCGTCGGTTTGCTTAGGCATACGGACTTCATTCCCATTATAAGATTGGACCAGACTGAGGGTTGTGGCAGCAAGATCGACAGCACGCAGAGGGGGACCGGCCGATCCCCGGCTTGTGCATCCCGTCCCTCGGCCGGTTGAGCACCCGCACGCTCGTTTCGTGGGTTGACTTAGGCATACGGAGTTCATTCCCAGTCTAAGATTGGACCAGACCAAGGGTTGCAGTAGCACATGCTGGGCTCGGGCTTGTGCTGGTGCTGCATTTGTCTTCGCCAGGGCACCATCGTCGGAGCATCGCCAGGGACCCTGACCGACGACGTTGAGGTTTCGACGATCGGGGGGGCCGGGGGGTGTGCGCAAATGATGTGCGATGGGTGCTGGTATTTGGCCCTTATATTGGCCCCTTACCTCTCATCAAACCTCGAGAACTCACACCCCCTTAAAGAGCATTTCAGATTTTATAGGTTTGCTGCCAGTAGCCATGAAAGTGTCTGAAATGGGGACACTTCTTTCAAATGGTCACAAAATCTTGTACACTTCGAGTTTTTAGTTGAAGTTTTTTGTACATGCCAACAAAAATACAAGGATCACGTGTACCAAGTATGGGGCCAAAACTCCTTCCGAAAAAATTTAAAAAAATCCCGAACCGTAAAATGTTTCAAAAATCATGAAAAATAGAACATGAGTCATCTTGCCATGAAACTTCACGTGAAGGCTTAAGGGACCATTAGATGAATTTACAAGCCATAAAAATGGCATTGGCATGCAGAAATATGAAGATGTGCCTAAACCCACCTAGCACCCTATCGATCCACGGCTTACGCATCCTGTCTCCCTGGCCGGCATAGTGCCCGTCCGCCCGCTCGTTTCGTCGATTAGCTTAGGCATATGGAGTTCATCCCCAGTCTAAGACTGGACTAGACTGAGGGTTGCGGCAGCAGGATCAGCAGCACACAAAGGGGGACCTGACCGATCGCCGGCTTACGCATCCTGCCCCTCTGGCCGGTTAAGCGCCTGCACGCTCGTTTCGTGGGTTGACTTAGGCATACGGAGTTCATTCCCAGTCTAAGCATACGGAGTTCATTCCAGTCTAAGATCAGATCAGACCGAGGCTTGTGGCAGCACATCCTGGGCTCGAGCACGTGCTGGTGATGTATTTTTCTTCGTCGGGGCACCATCGCCGGAGCATCACCGAAGAACCTGACCAGCGGTATTGGGGTTCCGGCGATCGGGGGGTCGGGGGGGGTGTGCGCACATGATGCATGATGGGTGCTGGTACTTGACCTTATATTGGCCCCCTATCCCTCATCAACCCTCGAGAACTCATACCCCCTTAAAGAGCATTTGAGATTTTACAGGTTTGCTGCCGGTAGCCATTAAAGTGTCTGAATGGGGACACTTTTTTCAAATGGTCACAAAATCTTGTACACTTCGACTTTTTAGCTGAATTTTTTTGTGCAAGCCAAAAAAAATACAAGGATCATGTCTAACAAGTTTGGGGCCAAAACACCTTTCGAAAAAATTTTAAAAATCCTGAACAGTTAAAAGTTTCAAAAATCATGAAAAATAAAAAACGAGTCGTCTAGCCATGAAACTTCACGTGAAGGCTTAAGGGACCATTGTATGAATTTACAAGGCATAAGAATGGCGTTGGCATGCAGAAATATGAAGATGTGCCTAAACCCACTACCAGCCTATCGATCCATAGCTTGCGCATCCCGTCTCTCTGGCCGGCGTAGCGCCCGCCCGCCCTCCCGCACATTTCGTCGGTTGGCTTAGGCATACGGAGTTCATTTCCAGTCTAAGATCAGATCAAACCGAGGGTTACGACAGCAGGATCGGCAGCACGCAGAGGCGGACCCGGCCGATCCCCGGGTCACGCATTCCGCCCCTCTGGCCGACTGAGCGCCCGCACGCTCGTTTCATGGGTTGACTTAGGCATACGAAGTTCATTCCCAGTCTAAGATCGGACTGGACCGAGGGTTGTGGCAGCACATGCTGGGCTCGGGCATGTGTTGGTGCCACATTTTTCTTCGTCAGGGCACCATCATTAGAGCATCGCCAGAGAACATGACCGGCGGCATTGGGGTTTCGACGATCGGGGGGGCCGAGGGGGTGTGCGCACATGATGCGCGATGGGTGCTGGTACTTGGCCCTTATATTTTCCCCCTATCTCTCATCAAACCTCGAGAACTCACAACCACTTAAAAAGCATTTGAGATTTTACAGGTTTGCTGCCAGTAGCCATTAAAGTGTCTGAAATGGGGACACTTTTTTCCAAAGGTCACAAAATCTTGTACACTTCGAGTTTTTAGCTGAATTTTTTTGTGCATGCCAAAAAAAATACAATGATCTCGTCTACCAAGTTTGGGGCCAAAAATCCTTTCGAGAAAATTTTAAAAAATCCCAAACCACAAAAAGTTTCTAAAATCATGAAAAATAGAAAACAAGTCGTCTTGCCATGAAACTTCACGTGAAGGCTTAAGGGAGCATTGTATGAATTTAAAAGCCATAAAAATGGCATTGGCACACAAAAATATGAAGATGTGCCTAAACCCACCTACCACCCTATCGATCCACGACTTGCTCATCCCGTCTCTCTGGCCGACGTAGTGCCCGTCCGCCCGCCCGCCCGCTCGTTTCGTCGGTTGGCTTAGGCATATGGAGTTCATTCCCAATCTAAGATTGAACAGGACCGAGGGTTATGGCAGCAAGATCGGCAGCACTCAGGGGGAGACCCGACCGATCCTCAGCTTGCGCATCCTGCCCCTCTGGCCGTCTGAGCGCCCGCACGCTCGTTTCGCGGGTTGATTTAGGCATACGGAGTTCATTCTGAAACTAAGCATATGAAGTTCATTCCTAGTCTAAGATCGGACCAGACCGAGGGTTGCGACAGCACATGTTTGGCTCGGGCATGTGCTGGTGCTGCATTTTTCTTCACCGGGTTACCATCACCGGAGAACCTGACCGGCGGCATTGGGGTTCCGACGATTGGGGGGCCGGGGGGGTGTGTGTGCACATGATGTGTGATGGGTGCTGGTACTTGGCCCTTATATTGGCCCCCTATCCCTCATCAAACCTCAAGAACTCACACCCCCTTAAAGAGCATTTGATATTTTACAGGTTTGCTGCCAGTAGCCATTAAAGTGTTTGAAATGGGGACACTTTTTTCAAATGGTCACAAAATCTTGTACACTTCGAGTTTTTAGCTGAATTTTTTTGTGCATGCCAACAAAAATACAATGATCACATCTTCTAAGTTTGGGGTCAAAACTCCTTCCAAAAAAATTTTAGAAAATCCCAAACCGCAAAAAGTTTTAAAAATCGTGAAAAATAGAAAATAAGTCGTCTTACCATGAAACTTCACGTGAAGGCTTAAGGGACCATTGTATGAATTTACAAGCCATAAAAATAGCATTGGCACATAGAAATATGAAGATGTGCCTAAACCCACCTACCACCCTATCGATCCAAAACATATGCATCCCGTCTCTCTAGCCGGTGTAGTGCCCGCCCACCCGCCTGCCAGCTCGTTTCATCGGTTGGCTTAGGCATATGGAGTTCATTCCCAGTCTAAGATCAAATCGGACCAAGGGTTGCGGCAGCAGGATCCGCAGCACACAGAGGGGGACCCGACCGATCTCCGGCTTGTGCATCCCGCCTCTCTTGCTGGCTAAGTGCCCGCACGCTCAGAGTTCATTCCCAGTCTAAGATCAGACCGGACTGAGGGTTACGGTAGCACATGCTGGGCTCGGGCATGTGCTGGTGCTGCACATCTCATCGTCGGGGCACCATCTCCGGAGCATCACCGGAGAACCTGACCCGTGGCATTGGGGTTTCGGTGATGGGGGGCGGAGGGGCGGTGTGTGCACATGATGTGCGAATGGTGCTGGTACTTGGCCCTTATATTGGCCCCCTATCCCTCATCAAACCTCGAGAACTCACACCCCCTTAAAGAGCATTTGAGATTTTACAGGTTTGCTACCAGTAGCCATTAAAGTGTTTGAAATGGGGACACTTTTTTCAAATGGTCACAAAATCTTGTACACTTCGAGTTCTTAGCTGAATTTTTTTGTGCATGCCAACAAAAACACAAGGATCACGTCTACCAAGTTTGGGGTCAAAACACCTTTTGAAAAAAATTTTAAAAAATCCCGAACCGTAAAAAGTTATTAAAACCGTGAAAAATAGAAAACGAGTCGTCTTGCCATGAAACTTCACGCGAAGGGTTAAGAGACCATTGTATGAATTTACAAGCCACAAAAATGGCATTGGCACGTAAAAATATGAAGATGTGCCTAAATCCACCTACCACCCTATCGATCCACGGCTTGCGTATCCCGTCACTCTAGCCGGCGTAGTGCCCGCCCGCCCGCCCACCGGCTCGTTTCGTCGGTTGGCTTAGGCATACGAAATTCATTCCCAGTCTAAGATCAGATCGGACTGAGGGTGGTGGCAGCAAGATTGGCAGCACGCAGAGGGGGACCCGGTCGATCCTCGGCTTGCGCATCACGCCTCTCTGGCCGGCTGAGTGCCTGCACGCTCGTTTCGTGGGTTGACTTAGGCATACGGAGTTCATTCCCAGTCTAAGCATACGGAGTTCATTCCTAGTCTGAAATAGGACTGGACCGAGGGTTGCGGCAGCGTATGCTAGGCTCGGGCATGTGCTGGTGCCGTATTTTTCTTCGTCGGGGCACCATGGTCGGAGCATCAATGGAGAACCTGACCGGCAGCAATGGGGTTCCGGTGATCGGGGGGGCCAGGGGGTGTGCGCACATGCTGTGCGATGGGTGCTGGTACTTGGCCCTTATATTTGCCCCCTATCCCTCATCAAACCTCGAGAACTCACACCCCCTTAAAGAGCTTTTGAGATTTTACAGGTTTGCTGCCAGTAGCCATTAAAGTGTCTGAAATGGGGACACTTTTTTCAAATGGTCACAAAATTTTGTACACTTCGACTTTTTAGCTGAATTTTTTTGTTCATGCCAAAAAAAATACAAGGATCGCATCTACCAAGTTTGGGGCTGAAACTCCTTCCGAAAAAATTTTAAAAAGTCTTGAACCGTAAAAGTTTCGAAAATCGTGAAAAATAGAAAATGAGTCATCTTGCCATAAAACTTCACGTGAAGGCTTAAGGGACCATTGTATGAATTTACAAGCCATAAAAATGGCATTGGCATGCAGAAATATGAAGATGTGCCTAAACCCACCTACCACCCTATCGATCCACAGCTTGTGCATGCCATCTCTCTGGCCGGCGTAGTGCCCGCCTGCCCGCTCGTTTCATCGATTGACTTAGGCATACGGAATTCATTCCCAGTCTAAGATCAGATCGGACCGAGGGTTGCGGTAGCAAGATCGACAGCACGCAGAGTGGGCCCCGGTCGATCCCCGGCTTGCGCATCCCGCCCCTCTGGCTGTGGGTTGACTTAGGCATACAGAGTTCATTCCCAGTCTAAGATCGGACCGAACTGAGGGTTGTGGTAGCACATGCTTGGCTCGGGCATGTGCTGGTGCCGTAATTTTCTTCACCGGGGCACCATCGCCGGAGCATCGCGGGAGAACCTGACCTGCGGCATTAGGGTTCCCGCGATCGGGGGGGCCGGGGGGATGTGCGCACACGATGTGCGATGGGTGCTGGTACGTGGCCCTTATATTGGCCCCCTATCCCTCATCAAACCTTGAGAACTCATATCCCCTTAAAGAGCATTTGAGATTTTACAGGTTTACTGCTAGTAGCCATTAAAGTGTCTGAAATGGGGACACTTTTTTCGAATGGTCACAAAATCTTGTACACTTCGAATTTTTGACTGAATTTTTTTGTGCATGCCAAAAAAAAAAAAAAACAGGGATCAAGTCTACCAAGTTTTGGGCCAAAAATCCTTCCGAAAAAATTTTAAAAAATCCTGAATCGTAAAGGTTTTGAAAATCGTGAAAAATAGAAAACGAGTCATCTTGCCATGAAACTTCACGTGAATGCTTAAGGGACCATTGTATGAATTTACAAGCCATAAAAATGGCATTGGAAAGCAGAAATATGAAGATGTGCCTAAACCCACCAACCACCCTATCGATCCACGGCTTACGCATCCCGTCTCTTTGGCCGGCGTAGTGCCCGCCCACCTGCCTGCATGCTCGTTTCGTCGGTTGGCTTAGGCATACAAAGTTCATTCCAAGTCTAAGATCAGACTGAACTGAGGGTTCTGGCAATAGGGTTGCGGTAGCAAGATCGGCAGCACGCAGAGTGGGCCCCGATCGATCCCCGACTTGCGCATCCCGCCCCTCTGGCCGTGGGTTGACTTAGGCATACGGAGTTCATTCCCAGTCTAAGATCGGATCGAACTGAGGGTTGTGGTAGCACATGCTTGGCTCGGGCATGTGCTGGTGCCGCAATTTTCTTCATCGGGGCACCATCGCCGGAGCATCGCGGGAGAACCTGACCAGTGGCATTGGGGTTCCGATGATCGGGGGGCCCGGGGGGGGATGTGCGCACATGATGTGCGATGGGTGCTGGTAGTTGGCCCTTATATTGTCCCCCTATCCCTCATCAAACCTTAAGAACTCACACCCCCTTAAAGTGCATTTGAGATTTTACAGGTTTGTTGCCAGTAGCCATTTAAGTATCTAAAATGGGGTCATTTTTTTCAAATGGTCACAGAATCTTGTACACTTCAATTTTTTAGCTAAAGTTTTTTGTGCACGCCAAAAAAAATAAAAGGATCACGTCTTCTAAGTTTGGGGCCAAAACTCCTTCTGAAAAAATTTTAAAAAATCCAAAACCGGAAAATGTTTTGAAAATCGTGAAAAAAAGAAAACGAGTTGTCTTGCCTTGAAAGTTCATGTGAGGGCTTAAGGGACCATTGTATGAATTTACAAGCCATAAAAATGGCATTGGCACGCAGAAATATGAAGATGTTCCTAAACCAACCTACCACCCTATCGATCCACGGTTTGTGCATCCCGTCCCTCTGGCCGACGTAGTGATCGCCCGCCCACTCGTTTCGTCGATTGGCTTAGGCATACGGAGTTCATTCCCAGTCTAAGATCAGACCAGACTGAGGGTTGCGGTAGCAGGATCAGCAGCACGCAGAGGGGTACCCGACCGATCCTCGATTTGCGCATCCCACCCCTCTGGCCGGTTGAGCGCCCGCACGCTAGTTCCGTGAGTTGACTTAGGCATACGGAGTTCATTCCCAGTCTAAGCATACGTAGTTTATTCCCAGTCGAAGATTGGACCAGACCGAGGGTTGTGGCAGTAGATGCTGGGCTAGAGCATGTGCTGGTGCCGCATTTTTCTTCATCGGGGCACCATCGCCGGAGCATCATCGGAGAACCTGACCGACGGCATTGGGGTACCGGCGGCATTGTGGTTCCAATGATCGGGGGGCCGAGGGGGGTGTGCGCACATGATGTGCGATGGGTGCTGGTACTTGGCCCTTATATTGGCACCCTATCCCTCATCAAACCTCCGTACGCCTAAACCCGCCCGCCCGTCCGCTTGTTTCGTCGGTTGGCTTAGGCATACGAAGTTTATTCCCAGTCTAAGATCAGACCAGACGGAGGGTTGTGGTAGCAGAATCGACAGGACACAGAGGGTGACCCGATCGATCCCCAGCTTGCACATCCGGCCCCTCTGGCCGGCCGAGCGCCCGAACGCTCGTTTCATGGATTGACTTAGGCATACGGAGTTCATTCCCAGTCTAAGCATACGGAGTTCATTCCCAGTCTAAGATCAGACCGGACCGAGGGTTGCGGCAGCACATGCTGGGCTCGGGCATGTGCTGGTGCCACATTTTTCTTCACCGAGGCACCATCACCGGAGCATCGCTGGGGAACCTGACCGGCGGCATTGGGGTTCCGGCGATCAGGGGGGCCGGGGGGGAGTGCGCACATGATGTGCAATGGGTGCTGGTACCTGGCCCTTATATTGGCCCCTTATCCCTCATCAAACCTCGAGAACTCACACCCCCTTAAAGAGCATTTGAGATTTTACAGGTTTACTTCCAGTAGCCATTAAAGTGTTTGAAATGGGGACACCTTATTCAGATGGTCACAAAATCTTCTACACTTCAAGTTTTTAGCTGATTTTTTTTGTGCATGCCAACAAAAATACAAGGATCATGTCTACCAAGTTTGGCGCCAAAAATCCTTCAAAAAAAATTTGAAAAAATCCCAAACCGCAAAAAGTTTCCAAAATTGTGAAAAATAAAAAATGATTCATCTTGCCATGAAACTTCACGTGAATGCTTAAGGGACCATTGTATGAATTTACAAGCCATAACAATGGCATTGGCATGAAAAAATATGAAGATGTGCCTAGACCCACCTACCACCCTATCGATCCACGGCTTGCAAATCCCATTTCTCCAGCCGGCGTAGTGCCCTCCCACCAACCCGCCAGCTCATTTCGTCAGTTGGCTTAGGCATACAGAGTTCATTCCCAGTCTAAGATTGGATCGGACCGAGGGTTATGGTAGCACATGCTCGGCTCGAGCTTGTGCTGGTGTTGCATTTTTCTTCGTCGGGGCACCACGCTGGAGCACCATCGTCGGAGCATCGTCGAAGAACCTGACCGACGGCATTGGGGTTCCGACGATCGGGGTGGCCGGGGGGGGCGTGCGCACTTGATGTGCGATGGGTGCTTGTACTTGGCCCTTATATTGGCCCCCTATCCCCCATTAAACCTTGAGAACTCACACCCCCTTAAAGAGCATTTGAGATTTTACAGGTTTGCTGCCAGTAGCCATTAAAGTGTCTGAAAATGGGGACACTTTATTGAGATGGTCAAAAATCTTCTACACTTCGAGTTTTTAGCTGATTTGTTTTGTGCATGCCAACAAAAATACAAGGATCACATCTACCAAGTTTGGGGCCAAAACTCCTTCAAAAAAAATTTTAAAAAATCCCAAACCGTAAAAAGTTTCAAAAATTGTGAAAAATAAAAAACGAGTTGTCTTGCCATGAAACTTCACGTGAAGGCTTAAGGGACCATTTTATGAGTTTACAAGCAGTAAAAAATGGCATTGGCTTGCAGAAATATGAAGATGTGCCTAGACCCACCTACCACCCTATCGATCCACGGCTTGCGCATCCCGTCTCTCTGGCCAGGGTAGTGCCTGCCCGCCCGCCCGCTCGTTTAGTCGGTTGGCTTAGGCATACGAAGTTCATTCCCAGTCTAAGAGTGGACTAGACCGAGGGTTACGGCAGCAGGATCGGTAGCACACAGAGGGGGACCCGACCAATCCCCGGCTTGCGCATCTCTCCCCTTTGGCCGGCTGAGCGCCCGCACGCTCGTTCGTGGGTTGACTTAGGCCTACGGACTTTATTCCCAGTCTAAGATCAGACCAGACCAAGGGTTACGGCAGCACATGCTGGGCTCGGGCATGTGCTGGTGCAGTATTTTTCTTCGTTGGGGCACCATCATCGG
The DNA here is from genome assembly GCF_047325235.1 of Durio zibethinus. Classification (NCBI taxonomy): domain Eukaryota; kingdom Viridiplantae; phylum Streptophyta; class Magnoliopsida; order Malvales; family Malvaceae; genus Durio; species Durio zibethinus. Next base: position 15,026,149 of record NC_143162.1, on the reverse strand, counting down.
AGCATCGTCGAAGAACCCGACTGACAATATTGGGGTTCCAGCGATCGGGGGGGCTGGGGGGTGCACACATGATGTGTGAGGGGTGCTGGTACTTGGCCCCTATATTGGCCCCCTATCCCTCATCAAACCTCGAGAACTCACACCCCCTTAAAGAGCATTTGAGATTTTACAGGTTTGCTGCCAGTAGCCATTAAAGTGCCCAAAATGGGGACACTTTTTTCAAATGGTCACAAAATCTTGTCCACTTCGAGTTTTTAGCTAAATTTTTTTTTGAATGCCAGAAAAAATACAAGGATCACATCTACAAAGTTTGGGGCCAAAACTCCTTCAAAAAAAATTTTAAAAAATCCCGAATCGTAAAAAGTTTCAAAAATCATGAAAAATAGAAAATGAGTAGTCTGGCCATGAAACTTCATGTGAAGGCTTAAGGGACCATTTTATGAATTTACAAGCCATAAAAATGGCATTGGCATGCAAAAATATGAAGATATGCCTAAACCCCCTACCATCCTATCGATGCACGGCTTGCGCATCTCGTCTCTCTGGCCGGCGTAGTGCCCGCCTGCTCGTTTTGTCGGTTGGCTTAGGCATACGGAGTTCATTCCCAGTCTAATATCGGACCGGATTGAGGGTTAGGGCAGCAGGATCGGCAGCACCCAGAGGGGGACCCAGTCGATCCCCGGCTTGCGCATCCCGCCCTTCTGGCCGACTGAGCGCTCGCATGCTCGTTTTATGGGTTGACTTAGGCATACGGAGTTCATTCCCAGTCTAGGATCAGACTAGACCGAGGGTTACAGAGGCACATGCTGGGCTCGGGCATGTGCTGGTGCCGCATTTTTCTTCGTCGGGGCACTATCACCGGAGCATCGCCAGAGAACCTGACCGGTGGCATTGGGGTTCCGGCGATCGGGGGGGTTGGGGGGGTGTGCGCACATGATGAGCAAAGGGTGCTAGTACTTGCCCTTATATTGGCCCCCTATCCCTCATCAAACCTCGAGAACTCGCACCCCCTTAAAGAGCATTTGAGATTTTACAGGTTTGCTGCCAGTAGCCATTAAAGTGTCTGAAGTGGGGACACTTTTTTCAAATGGTCACAAAATCTTGTACACTTCGAGTTTTTAGCTGAATTTTTTTGTGCATGCCAAAAAAAATAAAAGGATCATGTCTACCAAGTTTGGGGTCAAAACTCTATCCGAAAAAAATTTAAAAAAATCTCGAACTGCAAAAAGTTTTAAAAATCGTGAAAAATAGAAAAGGAGTCGTCTTGCCATGAAACTTCACATGAAGGCTTAAGAGACCATTGTATGAATTTACAAGCAATAAAAATGGCATTGGCAAGCAGAAATATGAAGATGTGCCTAAACCCACCTACCACCCTATCAATCCACGGCTTGCGCATCCCGTCTCTCTGGCCAGGGTAGTGCCCGCCCGCCCGCCCGCTCGTTTTGTCGGTTGGCTTAGGCATACGGAGTTCATTCCCAGTCTAAGAGTGGACCGGACCGAGGGTTCCAGCAGCCAGATCGGCAGCACACAGAGGGGGACCCGGTCGACCCCTGGCTTGCGCATCCTGCCTCACTGGCCAGCTGAGCGCTCGCACGCTCGTTTCATGGGTTGACTTAGGCATACGGAGTTCATTTCCAGTCTAAGCATACGGAGTTCATTCCCCATCTAAGATCGGACTGGACTGAGGGTTGCGGTAGCACATGCTGGGCTCGGGCATGTGCTGGTGCCGCATTTTTCTTCATCGGGGCACGATCACCGGAGCATTGTCGGAGAACCTGACCGACGACGTTGGGGTTCCGACGATCGAAGGGGCCGGGGGGGTGTGTGCGCATATGATGTGCGATGGGTGCTGGTACTTGGCCCTTATATTGGCCCTCTATTCCTCATCAAACCTCGAGAACTCACACCCCCTTAAATAACAATTGAGATTTTATAGGTTTGCTGCCAGTAGCCATTAAAGTGTCTGAAATGGGGACAATTTTTTCAAATGGTCACAAAATCTTATACACTTTGAGTTTTTAGCTGAATTTTTTTGTGCATACCAACAAAAATACAAGGATCACGTCTACCAAGTTTGGGGCCAAACCTTATTCTGAAAAAATTTTAAAAAATCCTGAACCGTAAAAAGTTTCAAAATTTGTGAAAAATAGAAAACGAGTCGTCTTGCCTTGAAACTTCACATGAAGGCTTAAGGGACCATTGTATGAATTTACAAGCCATAAAATGGCATTGGCATGCAAAAATATGAAGATGTGCCTAAACCCACCTACCACCCGATCGATCCACGGCTTGCGCATCCCGTCTCTTTGGCCGGTGTAGTGCCCGCCAGCCCACTCACCCGCTCATTTCGTCGGTTGGCTTAGGCATACGGAGTTCATTCCCAGTCTAAGATTGGATCAATCTGAGGGTTGCGGCAGCAGGATCGACAGCACGTTGAGGGGGAGCCGATCGATCACCGGCTTGCACATATCGCCCCTCTGGTCGGCTGAGCGCCCGCACGCTCATTTCGTGGGTTGACTTAGGCATACGGAGTTTCTTCCCAATCTAAGATCGGACCGGACTGAGGGTTGCGGCAGCACATACTGGGCTCAGGCATGTTCTGGTGCCCCATTTTTCTTTGCCGAGGCACCATCATCGGAGACTCGCCGGAGAACTTGACCGACGGCATTGGGGTTCCGAAGATCGGGGGGGCCGGGGGGGTGTACGTGCATGATGTGCGATGGGTGCTGGTACTTGGCCCTTGTATTGGCCCCCTATCCCTCATCAAACCTTCAGAACTCACACCCCCTTAAAGAGCATTTGAGATTTTACAGGTTTGCTGCCAGTAGCCATTAAAGTGTCTGAAATGGGGACACTTTCTTCAAATGGTCACAAAATCTTGCACACTTCGAGTTTTTAGCTGAATTTTTTTGTGCATACCAACAAAAATACAAGGATCACGTCTACTTATTTTGGGGCCAAGCCTCATTCCGAAAAAATTTTAAAAAATCCTGAATCGTAAAAAGTTTCAAAAATCGTGAAAAATAGAAAATGAGTCGTCTTGCCATGAAACTTCACGTGAAGGCTTAAGGGACCATTGTATGAATTTACAAGCCATAAAAATGGCATTGGCATGCAGAAATATGAACATGTGCCTAAACCCACCTACCACCCTATCGATCCACGGCTTGCGCATCCCGTCTCTCTGAGCGCCTGTACGCTCGTCTCGTGGGTTGACTTAGGCATACAGTGTTCATTCCTAGTCTAAGCATACAGAGTTCATTCCCAGTCTAAGATTGAACCGAACCGAGGGTTGCGGCAGCACATGCTGGGCTTCGGCATGTGCTGGTGCCTCATTTCTCTTCGTCGGGGCTCCATCGCCGGAGCATCACCGGAGAACCTGACCGACGGCATTAGGGTTCTGACGATCAGGGGGCCGGGGGGTGTGCGCACATGATGTGCAATGGATCTTGGTTCTTGGCCCTTATATTGGCCCCCTATCCCTCATCAAACCTCGAGAACTCACAACCCCTTAAAGAGCATTTGAGATTTTACAGGTTTGCTGTCAGTAGCCATTAAAGTGTCTGGAATGGGGACACTTTTTTCAAATGGTCAGAAAATCTTGTACACTTCGAGTTCTTAGCTGAATTTTTTTGTGCATGCCAACAAAAACACAAGGATCACGTCTACCAAGTTTGGGGTCAAAACTCCTTTTGAAAAAATTTTAAAAAATCCCGAACCGTAAAAAGTTATGAAAATCGTGAAAAATAGAAAACGAGTCGTCTTGCCATGAATCTTCACATGAAGGCTTAAGGGACCATTGTATGAATTTACAAGCCATAAAAATGGCATTGGCATGCAGAAATATGAAGATGTGCCTAAACCCACCTACCACCCTATCGATCCACGACTTGCGCATCCCGTCTCTCTGGCCGGCCAAGTGCCCGCCCGCCTGCTCGTTTCGTCGGTTAGCTTAGGCGTAGGGAGTTCATTCCCAGTCTAAGATTGAACTGGTCTGAGGGTTGTGAAAGTAGGATCGACAGCATGCAAAAGGGGACCCGATCGATCCCTGGCTTGGGCATCCCCGCCGCTCTGGCCGGTTGAGCGCCTACACGCTCATTCCATGGGTTGACTAAGGCATACGGGGTTCATTCCCAGTCTAAGATGAGACTGGACCGAGGGTTGCGGCAGCACATGCTGGGCTCGGGCATGTGCTGGTACAGCATTTTTCTTCGTCGAGAAGCCATCGTCGGAGCATCACCGAAGAACCTGACCGGCGGCATTGGGGTTTCGATGATTGGGGTGGCCGGGGGGGTGTGCGCACATGATGTGCATTGGGTGCTGGTACTTGGCCCTTATATTGGACCCCTATCTCTCATCAAACCTTGAGAACTCACACCCCGTTAAAGAGCATTTGAGATTTTATAGGTTCGCTGCCAGTAGCAATTAAAGTGTCAAAAATGGGGACACTTTTTTCAAATGGTCACAAAATCTTGTACATTTCGAGTTTTTAGCTAAATTTTTTTGTGCATGCCAAAAAAAATAAAAGGATCACATCTACCAAGTTTGGGGCCAAAACTCCTTCCGAAAAAATTTTAAAAAATCTCAAACCCCAAAAAGTTTCAAAAATTGTGAAAAATAGAAAACGAGTCGTCTTGCCATGAAACTTCACGTGAAGGCTTAAGGGACCATTGTATGAATTTAAAAGCCATAAAAATGGCATCGGCATGCAGAAATATGAAGATGTGCCTAAACCCACCTACCACCCTATCGATCCACGGCTTGTGCATCCCGTCTCTCTAGTCCGCATTGCACCCGCCCGCCCACCCGCCCGCTCGTTTCGTCGGTTGGCTTAGGCATACGGAGTTCATTCCCAGTCTGAAATTAGACTGGACTGAGGGTTGCGGCAGCAGGATTGACAGCATGCAGAGGGGGATCCGATCGGTCCCTGGCTTGCGCATCCCGCCCCACTGGCCGGCTGAGCGCCCGCACGTTCATTTCATGGGTTGACTTAGGCATACGAAGTTCATTCCCAGTCTAAGCATACAGAGTTCATTCCCAGTCTAAGATCGAACCGGACCAAGGGTTGCGGTAGCACATGCTAGGCTCGGGCATGTGCTGGTGCCGTATTTTTCTTCGTCGGGGCACCATCGTCGGAGCATCGTCGGAGAACCTGACCAGCGGCATTGGGGTTCCGACGAACAGGGGGGCCGGTGGGGCTGTAAGCACATGATGTGCGATGGGTGCTGGTACTTGGCCCTTATACTGGCCCCCTATCCCTCATCAAACCTCGAGAACTCACAACCCCTTAAAGAGCATTTGAGATTTTAAGAGTTTGATGCCAGTAGCCATTAAAGTGTTTGAAATGGGGACACTTTTTTCAAATGGTCACAAAATCTTGTACACTTCGAGTTCTTAGCTGAATTTTTTTTGCATGCCAACAAAATACAAGGATGACGTCTACCAAGTTTGGCGCCAAAACTCCTTCCAAAAAAATTTTAAAAAATCTTGAACCGAAAAATGTTTCGAAAATCGTGAAAAATAGAAAACGAGTCATCTTGCCATGAAACTTCACGTGAAGGCTTAAGGGACCATTGTATGAATTTACAAGCCATAAAAATGGCATTGGCATGCAGAAATATGAAGATATGCCTAAACGCACCTACGAAGTTCATTCCCAGTCTAAGAACGGACTGGACCGAGGGTTACGGCAGCACATGTTGGGCTCTGGCATGTGCTGGTGCCACTTTTTTCTTTGCCAAGGCACCATCGTCAGAGCGTCGTCGGAGAACCTGACCGACGGCATTGAAGTTCTGGTGATCGGGGGGATCGGGGGGTGTGCGCACATGATGTGAGATGGGTGCTGGTACTTGGCCCTTATATTGGCCCCCTATCCCTCATCAAACCTAGAGAACTCGCACCCCCTTAAAGAGCATTTGAGATTTTACAGGTTTGCTGCCATTAAAGTGTCTGAAATGGGGACACTTTTTTCAAATGTTCAAAAAATCTTGTACACTTCAAGTTTGTAGTTGAATTTTTTTTGTGCATGCCAAAAAAAATACAAGGATCATGCCTACCAAGTTTGGGGCCAAAAATCCTTTCGAAAAAATTTTAAAAAATCCAAAACCACAAAAAGTTTTGAAAATCATGAAAAATAGAAAATGAGCCGTCTTGCCACGAAACTTCACATGAAGGCCTAAGGGACCATTGTATGAATTTACAAGAGATAAAAATGGCATTGGCACATAGAAATATGAAGATGTGCCTAAACCCACCTACCACCCTATCGATCCACGGCTTACGCATCCCGTCTCTCTGGCCGGCGTAGTGCTCGCCCGCCTGCCCGCCCGTTCGTTTCATCGATTGGCTTAGGCATACGAAGTTCATTCCCAGTCTAAGATCAGACTAGACCAAGGGTTGTGGTAGCAGGATCGGTAGCATGCAGAGGGGGACCTGATCGATCCTTGGCTTACACATCCCACCCCTCTGGCTGGTTGAGCACCCGCACGCTCGTTTCGTGGGTTGACTTAGTCACACCCAGGCATACGTAGTGCCCGCCCGCCCACCCGCCAGCTCATTTCGTCGGTTGGCTTAGGCATACGGAGTTCATTCCCAGTCCAAGATTGGACTGGGCCGTGGGTTGTGGTAGCAGGATCAGCAGCACGCAGAGGGGGACCCGACTGATTCTCGGCTTACGCATCCCCCCCCTTTGGCCAGCTGAGCGCCCGCACGCTCGTTTCGTGGGTTGACTTAGGCGTACGGAGTTCATTCCCAGTCTAAGCATATGGAGTTCATTCCCAGTCTAAGATCGGACCAGACCGAGGGTTGCGGCAGCACATGCTGGGCTCGGGCATGTGCTGGTGCCATATTTTTCTTTACCGGGGCACCATCATTGGAGTATCATCGGACATCCTAACCAGCGGCATTGGGGTTCAGGTATCGGGGGGGTCGGGGGGTGTGCACACATGATGTGCGATGGGTGCTGATACTTGGCCCATATATTGGCCCCCTATCCCTCATCAAACCTCGAGAACTGACACCCCCTTAAAGAGCACTTGAGATTTTACAGGTTTGCTGCCAGTAGCAATTAAAATGTCTGAAATGGGGACACTTTTTTCAAATGGTCACAAAATCTTGTACACTTCGAGTTTTTAGCTGAAATATTTTGTGCATGCCAACAAAAATACAAGGATCACATCTAAAAAGGTTGGGCCCAAAACTCCTTCCGAAAAAATTTTAAAAAATCTCAAACCGTAAAATGTTTCAAAAATTATGAAAAGTGGAAAACAAATCGTCTTGCCATGAAACTTCACGTGAAGGCCTAAGGGACCATTGTTTGAATTTACAAGCCATAAAAATGGCATTGGCACATAGAAATATGAAGATGTGCCTAAACCCACCTACCACCCTATCGATCCACGGCTTGCGCATCCCGCCCCTTTGGCCGGCTGAGCGCCCGCACGCTCGTTTCATGGCTTGACTTAGGCATATGGAGTTCATTCCCAGTCTAAGATCAGACCAGATTGAGGGTTGTGACAGCACATACTGGGCTTGGGCATGTGCTGGGGCCGTATTTTTCCTCACTGGGACCCATCGCCAGAGCTTCACCGAAGAACCTGACCGGCGGCATTGGGGTTCCGGCGATCAAGGGGGCCAATGGGGGTGTGCGCACATGATGTGCGATGGGTGCTGGTACTTGGCCCTTATATTGGCCCCCTATCCCTCATCAAACCTCGAGAACTCACACCCCTTAAAGAGCATTTGAGATTTTACAGGTTTGCTGCCAGTACCTATTAAAGTGTCCAAAATGGGGAAACTTTTTTCAAATGGTCACAAAATGTTGTACACTTCGATTTTTTAGCTGAATTTTTTTTCGCAAGCCAATAATAATACAGGGATCACGTCTACCAAGTTTGGGGTGAAAACTCCTTCTGAAAAAATTTTAAAAAATCCTGAACCACAAAAAGTTTTAAAAATCGTGAAAAATAGAAAACGAGTCGTCTTGCCATGAAACTTCACGTGAAGGCTTAAGGGACCATTGTATGAATTTACAAGCCATAAAAATGGCATTGGCACATAGAAATATGAAGATGTGCCTAAACCCACCTACCACCCTATCAAACCACGGCTTGCGCATCCTGTCTCTCTGGCCAGCGTAGTGCCCGCCTGCCCGCCCACCCGCTCGTTTCGTCGGATGGCTTAGGCATAAGGAGTTCATTCCCAGTCTAAGATCAGACTGGACTGAGGGTTGCGACAGCACATGCTAGGCTCGGGCATGGGCTGGTGTCGTATTTTTCTTTATCGGGGCACCATCGCCGGAGCATCGCCAGAGAACCTGATCGACAGCGTTGGGGTTCTGACGATCGAAGAGGCCGGGGGGTGTGCGCACATGATATGCGATGGGTGCTGGTACATGGCCCTTATATTGCCCCCCTATCCCTCATCAAACCTCAAGAACTCACACCCCCTTAAAGAGCATTTGAGATTTTACAGGTTTGCTGCCAGTAGCCATTAATGTGTCTAAAATGGGGACACTTTTTTCAAATGGTCACAAAATCTTATACACTTCGATTTTTAGCTGATTTTTTTTGTGCAAGCCAAAAAAAATACGAGTCTCACGTTTACAAAGTTTGGGGCCAAAAATCCTTCTGAAAAAATTTTAAAAAATCCCGAACAGCAAAAAGTTTCAAAAATCATGAAAAATAGAAAATGAGTCGTCTTGCCATGAAACTTCACATGAAGGCCTAAGGGACCGTTGTATGAATTTACAAGCCATAAAAATGGCATTGGAATGCAGAAATATGAAGATGTGCCTAAACCCACCTACCACCCTATTGATCCACGGCTCGCGCATCCCGTCTGTCTGGCCGGCGTTGTGCCCGCCCCCCGCCTGCTCGTTTCGTCGGTTGGCTTAGGCATACGAAGTGCATTCCCAGTCTAAGATCGGACTGGACTGAGGGTTGCGGTAGCACATACTGGGCTCGGGCATGTGCTGGTGCTGTATTTTTCTACGTCGGGGCACCATCACCGAAGCGTCGTCGGAGAACCTGACCGATGAATTGGGGTTCCGACGATCGGGGGGTCAGGGGGTGTGCGCACATGATGTGCAATGGGTGCTGGTACTTGGCCCTTATATTGGCCCCCTATCTCTCATCAAACCTCAAGAACTCACACCCCCTTAAAGAGCATTTGAGATTTTACAGCTTTGCTGCCAGTAGCCATTAAAGTGTCTGAAATGGGGACACTATTTTTAAATGGTCACAAAATCTTGTACACTTCAAATTTTTAGCTGAATTTTTTTGTGCACACCAAAAAAAATACAAGGATCACTTCTACAAAGTTTGGGGCTAAAAATCCTTCTGAAAAAATTTTAAAAAATCCCGAACCATAAAAAGTTTTGAAAATCTTGAAAAATAGAAAACGAGTCATCTTGCCATGAAACTTCACGTGAAGGCTTAAGGGACTATTGTATGAATTTACAAGCCATAAAAATGGTATTGGCACGTAGAAATGTAAAGATGTGCCTAAACCCACCTACCACCCTATCGATACATGGCTTACGCATCCCGTCTCTTTGGTTGGCGGAGTGCCCGCTTGTTTCGTCGGTTGGCTTAGGCATACGGAGTTTATTCCCAGTCTATGATCAGACGAGATCAACGATTGCGGTAGCACATGCTAGGCTCGAGCATGTGCTGTTGCCGCATTTTTCTTCGCCAGGGCACCATCGTTAAAGCATCACCGGAGAACCTGACGGTTGCATTGGGGTTCCGACGATCGGGGGGGCCGGGGGGTGTGCGCACATGATGTGCGATGGGTGCTGGTACTTGGCCCTTATATTGGCCCCCTATCCCTCATCAAACCTGGAGAACTCACACCCCCTTAAAGAGCATTTCAGATGTTACAAGTTTGCTGCCAGTAGCCATTAAAGTGTCTGAAATGGGGACACTTTTTTCAAATGGTCACAAAATCTTGTACACTTCGAGTTTTTACCTGATTTTTTTTATGCATGACAACAAAAATAAAAGGACCACGTCTACCAAGTATGGGGCAAAAAATGCTTCCAAAAAAAATTTAGAAAATCTTGAACCGTAAAAAGTTTCAAAAATCATGAAAAATAGAAAACGAGTCGTCTTGCCATGAAACTTCATGTGAAGGCTTAAGGGACCATTGTATGAATTTACAGGCCATAAAAATGGCATTGGCACGTAGAAATATGAAGATGTGCCTAAACCCACCTACCACCCTATCAATCCATGGATTGCACATCCCGTCTCTATGTCCGACTTAGTGCCCGCCCGCCCGCCCGTCCGCCCACCCGCTCGTTTCGTCGGTTGGCTTAGGCATACGGAGTTCATTCCCAGTCTAAGATTGGATCGGATCGAGGGTTACGGCCGCAGGATCGGTAGCACGCAGAGGGGGACCTGACCGATCCCCAGCTTGCGCATCCCGCCCCTCTGGCCGGCTGAGTGCTCGCACGCTTGTTTCATGGTTGACTTAGGCATACGGAGTTCATTCCCAGTCTAAGCATACAGAGTTCATTCCCAGTCTATGATCGAACCGGACCGAGGGTTGGGGCAGCACATGCTGGGCTCAGGCATGTGCTGGTGCCATATTTTTCTTTGTCGAGGCACCATCGTCGGAGCATCACCGGAGAACCTGACCGACGGCATTGGGGTTCCGACGATCGGAGGGGCCCAGGGGGTGTGCGCACATGATGTGGGATGGGTGCTGGTACTTGGCCCTTATATTGCCCCCTATCCCTCATCAAACCTCGATAACTCATACCCCTTTAAAGAGCATTTGAGATTTTACAGGTTTGCTGCCAGTAGCCATTAAAGTGTCTGAAATGGGGACACTTTTTCAAAATGGTCACAAAATCTTGTACACTTCGAGTTTTTAACTGAATTTTTTTATTCATGCCAAAAAAATAGAAGGATCACGTCTAAAAAGTTTGGGGCCAAAAATCTTTCCAAAAAAATTTTAAAAAATCCTGAATCGTAAAAAGTTTCAAAAATCACAAAAAATAGAAAACGAGTCGTCTTGCCATAAAACTTCACGTGAAGGCTTAAGGGACCATTGTATGAATTTACAAGCCATAAAAATAGCATTCACATGCAGAAATATGAAGATTTGCCTAAACCCACCTACCACCCTATCAATACACGGCTTGCGCATCCCGTCTCTATGTCTGACTTAGTACCCGCCCACTCGTTTCGTCGGTTGGCTTAGGCATACGGAGATCATTCCCAGTCTAAGATTGGATCAGATTGAGGGTTGTGGTAGCAAGATCGATAGCACACAGAGTGGGACCCAGCTGATCCCCGACTTACGCATCCCGCCCTCTGGCTGGCTGAGTGCTCGCACACTCATTTCGTGGGTTGACTTAGGCATACGGAGTTCATTCCCAGTCTAAGATCAGACCGAACCAAGGGTTACAAAAGCACATGCTAGGCTCGAGCATGTGCTGGTGTCGCATTTTTCTTCGTCGGGGCACCATCGTCGGAGCATCGCGGAGAACCTGACCAGTGGCATTGGGGTTCCGGTGATCGGGGGGTGTGCGCACAAGATGTGCGATGGTTGCTGATACTTGGCCCTTATATTGGCCCCCTATCCTTCATCAAAACCTCGAGAACTCACACCCCCTTAAAGAGCATTTGAGATTTTACAGGTTTGCTGCCTGTAGCCATTAAAGTGTCTGAAATGGGGACACTTTTTTCAAATGGTCACAAAATGTAGTACACTTTGAGTTTTTAGGTGAATTTTTTTTTGCATGCCAACAAAATACAAGGATCACATCTACCAGCTTTGGGGCCAAAACTTCTTTCAAAAAATTTTAAAAAATCTTGAACCGCAAAAAGTTTCAAAAATCATGAAAAATAGAAAACCAGTCGTCTTACCATGAAACTTCACGTGAAGTCTTAAGGGACCACTGTATGAATTTACAAGCCATAAAAATGGCATTGGCACGCAGAAATATGAAGATGTGCCTAAACCAACCTACCACCATATCGATCCACGGCTTGCGCATCCCGTCTCTCTGGCTGGCGTAGTGCCTGCCTGCCAACCCGCCTGCTCGTTTCGTCGGTTGGCTTAGGCATACAGAGTTCATTCCTAGTCTATGATTGAACTGGACCGAGGGTTGTGGCAGCAAGACCGGTAGCACACAGAGTGGGATGCGACCGATCCCCAGCTTGCGCATCCCGCCCCTTTGGTCGGCTGAGCACCCGCACGCTCGTTTCGTGGGTTGACTTAGGCATACAGAATTCATTCCCAGTCTAAGCATACAGAGTTCATTCCCAGTCTAAGATCGGACCGGACCGAGGGTTGTGGCAGCACATGCTGGGCTTGGGCATGTTCTAGTGCCGCATTTTTCTTCGCTGGGGCACCATTGCCGCAGAACCTGACCGACGGCATTAGGGTTCAGGCGATTGGGGGGCCCGGGGGGTGTGTGCACATGATGTGTGATGGGTGCTTGTACTTGGCCCTTATATTGGCCCCCTATCCCTTATCAAACCTCAAGAACTCACACTCCCTTAAAGAGCATTTGAGATTTTACAGGTTTGCTGCCAGTAGCCATTAAAGTGTCTAAAATGGGGACACTTTTTTCAAATGGTCACAAAATCTTGTACACTTCAAGTTTTTAGCTGAATTTTTTTGTGCATGCCAACAAAAATACAAGGATCATGTCTACCTAGTTTGGGGCCAAAATTGCTTCCGAAAGATTTTAAAAAATCCCAAATCGTAAAAAGTTTTGAAAATCGTGAAAAATAAAAAATGGGTTGTCTTGCCATGAAACTTCACGTGAAGTCTTAAGGGACCATTGTATGAATTTACAAGCCATAAAAATGACAGTGGCATATAGAAATATGAAGATGTGCCTAAACCCACGTACCACCCTATCGATCCATGACTTGCGCATCCCGTCTCTCTGGTCGGCGTAATGCCCGTCCGCTCGCCCGCTCGCTCGTTTCGTCAGTTGGCCTAGGCATACGGAGTTCATTCCCAGTCTAAGATCAGATCAGACCGAGGGTTGTAGCAGCAGGATCGACAGCACGCAGAGGGTGACCCGGTCGATCCTCAGCTTGCGCATCCCGCCCCTCTGGCCGGCTGAGCGCCCGCACGCTTGTTTCGTGGGTTGACTTAGGCATACGAAGTTCATCCCCAGGCTAAGCATATGGAGTTCATTCCCAGTCTAAGATCGAACTGGACCGACGGTTGTGGCAGCACATGCTGGGCTCGGGCATGTGCTGGTGCCACATTTTTCTTCATCGAGGCACCATCGCCGGAGTATCGTCGGAGAACCTGACCGGTGGCATTGGGGTTCCGGTGATGGTGGGGTGGGGGGTGTGCGCACATGATGTGCGATGGGTGCTGGTACTTGGCCCTTATATTGGCCCCCTATCCCTCATCAAACCTCAAGAACTCACACCCCCTTAAAGATTGTTTGAGATTTTATAGGTTTGCTGCCAGTAGCCATTAAAGTGTCTGAAATGGGGACACTTTTTTCAAATGGTCACAAAATCTTGTACACTTCGAGTTTTTAGTTGAATTTAGCTGAATCTTTTTGTGCATGCCAACAAAAAAACAAGAAACATGTCTACCAAGTTCGGGGCCAAAACGCCTTCCAAAAAAATTTTAAAAAATCCAGAACCGTAAAAAGTTTTGAAAATCGTGAAAAATGGAAAACGAGTCATCTTGCCATGAAACTTCACGTGAAGGCTTAAGGGACCATTGTATGAATTTAGAAGCCATAAAAATGGCATTGGCACGCAAAAAATATGAAGATGTGCCTAAACCCACCTACCACCGCATCGATCCAGGACTTGCACATCCCGTCTCTCTGGCCAGCATAGTGCCCGCCCGCCCACCCGCTCGCTCGTTTCATCGGTTGGCTTAGATATACGGAGAACCTGAACGGCGGCATTCGGGTTCCGACGATCGGGGGGGTCAAGGGGGGTGTGCGCACATGATGTGCGATGGGTGGTGGAACTTGGCCCTTATATTGGCCCCCTATCCCTCATCAAAACCTCGAGAACTCACACCCCCTTAAAGAGCATTTGAGATTTTATAGGTTTGCTGCCAGTAGCCATGAAAGTGTCTGAAATGGGGACACTTTTTTCGAATGGTCACAAAATCTTGTACACTTCGAGTTTTTAGCTGAATTTTTTTGTGCAAGCCAACAAAAATACAAGGATCATGTCTAAAACGTTTGGGGCCAAAACTCCTTCCAAAAAAATTTTAAAAAATCTCTAACCACCAAAAGTTTCAAAAATTATGAAAAATTAAAAACGAGTCGTCTTGCCATGAAACTTGACGTGAAGGCTTAAGGGACCACTGCATGAATTTACAAGCCATAAAAATGGCTTTGGCACCCAGAAATATGAAGATGTGCATAAACCCACCTACCACCCTATCGATCCACGGCTTGCGCATCCCGTCTCTCTGGCCGACGTAGTGCCCGCCCGTTTGTTGATTCCTAATCTAAGCATACGGAGTTCATTCCCAGTCTAAGATTGGATCGGACTAAGGGTTACGGTAGCACATGCTGGGCTCGGGCATGTGCTGGTGCCACATTTTTCTTCGTCGAGGCACCATCGTTGGAGCATCGCCGGAGAACCTGACCGACGGCATTGGGTTTCGGCGATCGGGGGGGCCAGGGTGGGTGTGCGCACATCATGTGCGATGGGTGCTGGAACTTGGTCCATATATTTGCCCCCTATCCCTCATCAAACCTCAAGAACTCACACCCCCTTAAAAAGCATTTGAGATTTTACAGGTTTGCTGCCAGTAGCCATTAAAGGGTCTGGAATGGGGACACTTTTTTCAAATGGTCACAAAATCTTGTACACTTCGAGTTTCTAGCTGAATTTTTTTGTGAATGCCAAAAAAAATACGGGGATCACGTCTACCAACTTTGGGGCCAAAACTCCTTTCAAAAAAGTTTTAAAAACTCCCGAACCGTAAAAAGTTTCCAAAATCGTGAAAAATAGAAAACGAGTCATCTTGCCATGAAACTTCACGTGAAGGCTTAAGGGACCATTGTATGAATTTACAAGCCATAAAAATGGCATTGGTATGCAGAAATATGAAGATGTGCCTAAACCCACCTGCCACCCTATCAATCCACGGCTTGCGCATCCCGTCTCTCTGGTCGGCGTAGTGCCCGCCCGTCCACCCGCCCACTCGTTTCGTCGGTTGGCTTAGGCATATGGAGTTCATCCCCAGTCTAAGATTGGACCAGACCGAGGGTTACGACAGCAAGATCGACAGCACGTAGAGGGGGACCCGGTCGATCCCCGGCTTACGCATCCCGCCCCTCTGGCCGGCTGAGCGCCCGCAGGCTCGTTCCGTGGGTTAACTTAGGCATACGAAGTTCATTCCCAGTCTAAGCAAACGGAGTTCATTCCCAGTCTAAGATCGGATCAGACCAAGGCTTGCAGCAACAGGATTGGCAGCACGCGGAAGGGGACCCGACCGATCCCCGACTTACGCATCTCCCCCTTCTGGCCGGTTGAGCCCCCGCACGCTCGTTTCATGGGTTGACTTAGGCATAGGAGTTCATTCCCAGTCTAAGATCGGATCGAACCGAGGGTTACAGAAGCACATGCTAGGCTCGAGCATGTGCTGGTGTCGTATTTTTCTTTGCCGAGGCTCCATCGTCGGAGCATCACGGAGAACCTGACCAGTGGCATTGGGGTTCCGGCGATCGGGGGGTGTGCGCACAAGATGTGCGATGGGTGCTGGTACTTGGCCCTTATATTGGCCCCCTATCCCTCATCAAAACCTCGAGAACTCACACCCCTTTAAAGAGCATTTGAGATTTTACAGGTTTGCTGCCTGTAGCCATTAAAGTGTCTGAAATGGGGACACTTTTTTCAAATGGTCACAAAATCTAGTACACTTCGAGTTTTTAGGTGAATTTTTTTTTGCATGCCAACAAAAATACAAGGATCACATCTACCAGCTTTGGGGCCAAAACTTCTTCCAAAAAATTTTAAAAAATCTTGAACTGCAAAAAGTTTCAAAAATCATGAAAAATAGAAAACCAGTCGTCTTGCCATGAAACTTCACGTGAAGGCTTAAGGGACCATTGTATGAATTTACAAGCCATAAAAATGGCATTGGCATGCAGAAATATGAAGATGTGCCTAAACCAACCTACCACCATATCGATTCACGGCTTGCGCATCCCGTCTCTCTGGCTGGCATAGTGCCTGCCCGCCAACCCGCCCGCTCGTTTCGTCGGTTGTTTTAGGCATACGGAGTTCATTCCCAGTCTAAGATTGAATTGGATCGAGGGTTGTGGGAGCAAGACCGGTAGCACACAGAGTGGGACGCGGTCAATCCCCGGCTTGAGCATCCCGCCCCTTTGGTCGGCTGAGCACTCGCACACTCGTTTCGTGGGTTGACTTAGGCATATAGATTTCATTCCCAGTCTAAGCATACAGAGTTCATTCCCAGTCTAAGATCGGACTGGACCGAGGGTTGTGGTAGCACATGCTGGGCTTGGGCATGTGCTAGTGCCGCATTTTTCTTCGCCGGGGCACCATCGTCGCAGAACCTGACCGACGGCATTGGGGTTCCGACGATCGGGGGGCCCGGGGGGTGTGTGCATATGATGTGCGATGGGTGCTGGTACTTGGCCCTTATATTGGCCCCCTATCCCTCATCGGACCTCGAGAACTCACACCCCCTTAAAGAGCATTTGAGATTTTACAGGTTTGTTGCCAGTAAAAATTAAAGTGTCTGAAATGGGGACACTTTTTTCAAATGGTCACAAAATCTTGTACACTTCGGGTTTTTAGCTAAATGTTTTTGTGCGTGCCAACAAAAATACAGGGATCACCTCTACCAAGTTTGGGGCCAAAACTCCTTCCGAAAAAATTTTAAAAAATCCCTCACAGCAAAAAGTTTCAAAAATGGTCAAAAATAGAAAACGAGTCGTCTTGCCATGAAACTTCACGTGAAGGCTTAAGGGACCATTGTATGAATTTACAAGCCATAAAAATGGCATTGGCATGCAGAAATATGAAGATGTGCCTAAACCCACCTACCACCCTATCGATCCCTGGCTTGCGCATCCTGTCTCTCTAGCCGGCGTAGTGCCCGCCCGCCCGTTCGTTTCGTCGGTTGGCTTATGCATATGGAGTTCATTCCTAGTCTAAGATTAGACTGGACTGAGGGTTATGGCAGCAGGACCGACAGCATGTAGAGGGGGACCCGATCGATCTCTGGCTTGTGCATCCCGCCCCCCTGGCCGACTGAACGCCTGCACTCTCATTTCGTGGGTTGACTTACGCATACGGAGTTCATTCCCAGTCTAAGCATACAGAGTTTATTCCCAATCTAAGATCAGACCGGACCGACGGTTGTGTCAGCACATGTTGGGCTCGGGCATGTGCTGGCGCCGTATTTTTCTTCGTCGGGGCACCATCGTCGATGCATCGCCGGATAACCTGACTGGCAGCATTGGGGTTCTGACGATCGGGGGGGCCGGGGGGTGTGCGCAAATGATGTTCGATGGGTGCTGGTACTTGGCCCTTATATTGGCCCCCTATCCATCATCAAACCTCGAGAACTCACACCCCCTTAAAGAGCATTTGAGATTTTACAGGTTTGCTGCCAATAGCCATTGAAGTGTCTGAAATGGGGACACTTTTTTCAAATGGTCACAAAATCTTGTACACTTCGAGTTTTTAGCTGAATTTTTTTTGTGCATGCAAAAAAAATACAAGGATCACATCTACCAAGTTTGGGGCAAAAACACCTTCCAAAAAAAATTTTAAAAAATCCTAAACCGTAAAAAGTTCCAAAAATCGTGAAAAATAGAAAACGAGTCGTCTTGCCATGAAACTTCACGTGAAGGCTTAAGGGACCATTGTATGAATTTACAAGCCATAGAAATGGCATTGGCATGCACCTAAACCCACCTACCACCCTATCGATCCACGGCTTGCGCATCCCATCTCTCTGGCCGACATAGTGCCCACATGCTCATTCTGTGGGTTGACTTTGGCATACGGAGTTCATTCCCAATCTAAGCATACGGAGTTCATTCCCAGTCTAAGATCAGACCAAACCGAGGGTTGCGGCTGCACATGCTCGGCTCAGGCATGTGCTGGTGCCATATTTCTCTTCGTCGGGGCACCATCACCGAAGCATCGTCGGAGAACCTGATCGACGACATTGAGGTTCCAATGATCGGGGGGCTAGAGGGTGTGCGCACATGATGTGCGGTGGGTGCTGGTACTTGGCCCTTATATTAGGCCCCTATCCCTCATCAAACCTCAAGAACTCACACCCCCTTAAAGAGCATTTGAGATTTTACAGGCTTGCTGCCTGTAGCCATTAAAGTGTCTGAAATGGGGACACTTTTTTCAAATGGTCACAAAATCTTGTACACCGCGAGTTTTTAGCTGAATTTTTTTGTGCATGACAACAAAAATACAAGGATCACGTCAACCAAGTTTGGGGCCAAAAATCCATCCGAAAAAATTTAAAAAAATTTCAAACCGTAAAAAGTTTCAAAAATTATGGAAAATAGAAAACGAGTTGTCTTGCCATGAAACTTCACGTGAAGGCTTAAGGGACCATTGTACAAATTTAGAAGCCATAAAAATGGCATTGGCACGTAGAAATATGATGGTGTGCCGAAACCCACCTACCACCCATTGATCCACGGCTTGCACATCCCATCTCTCTGGCCGGTGTAGTGCCTGCCCGCCCATCCGCTCGTTTTATCGGTTGGCTTAGGCATACGGAGTTCATTCCCAGTCTAAGATCGGGCTGGACCAAGGGTTGCGGCAGCAGGATCGGCAGCATACAGAGGGGGACCCGATCGATCCCCGGCTAGCACATCCTACCCCTCATGTCGACTGAGCACCCGCACACTCGTTTCGTGGGTTGACCTAGGCATACGGAGTTCATTGCCAGTCTAAGCATACGGAGTTCATTGCCAGTCTAAGATCGGACCGGACTGAGGGATGCGGCAGCACATGCTAGGCTCGACCATGTGCTGGTGATGCATTTTTCTTCGCCAGGGCACCATCGCCGGAGCATCATCGGAGAACCTGACCGGCGGTATTGGGGTTCCGACGCTCGGGGGGGCCGGGGGGGCTATGCGCACATGATGTGGGATGGGTGCTGGTACTTGGCCCTTATATTGGCCCCCTATCCCTCATCAAACCTCGAGAACTCACACCCCCTTAAAGAGCATTTGAGATTTTACAAGTTTGCTGCCAGTAGCCATTAAAGTGTCTGAAATGGGGACACTTTTTTCAAATGGTCACAAAATCTTGTACACTGCGAGTTTTTAGCTGAATTTTTTTGTCCACGCCAACAAAAATACAAGGATCACGTCTACCAGGTTTGGGGCCAAAACTATTTTGAAAAAAATTTAAAAAAATCCTGAACCGTAAAAAGTTTCAAAAATCGTGAAAAATAGAAAACGAGTCGTCTTGCCATGAAACATCACGTGAAGGCTTAAGGGACCATTGTATGAATTTACAAGCCATAAAAATGGCATTGGCACGCAGAAATATGAAGATGTACCTAAATCCACCTACCACCCTATCGATCCACGGCTTGCGCATCCCGTCTCTCTAGCCGGCGTAGTGCCCACCCGCCCGCCCACCCGCTCGTTTCGTCGGTTGGCTTAGGCATACGGAGTTCATTCCAATCTAAGATCGGACTGGACCGAGGGTTGCGGCAGTAGGATCGGCAGCACACAGAGGGGGACTCGACCGATCCCTGGCTTGCGCATCCCGCCCCTTTACTCGGTTGAGCGCCCGCACGCTCGTTTTGTGGGTTGACTGAGGCATACAGAGTTCATTCCCAGTCTAAGATCGGACCGGACCAAGGGTTACGGCAACACATGCTTTGCTTGGGCATGTGCTGGTGCCGTATTTTTCTTCGCTGAGGCACCATCGTCGGAGCATCCCCGGAGAACCTGACCGACGGCATTGGGGTTCCGACGCTCGGGGGGGTCGGGGGGCTGTGCGCACATGATGCGTGATGGGTGCTGGTACTTGGCCCTTATGTTGGCCCCCTATCCCTCATCAAACCTCAAGATGAATTTTTTAGCTGAATTTTTTTGTCCATGCCAACAAAAATACAAGGATCACGTCTACCTAGTTTGGGGCCAAAACTACTTCCGAAAAAATTTTAAAAAATCTCGAACTGCAAAAAGTTTTGAAAATCGTGAAAAATAGAAAACGAGTCGTCTTGCCATGAAACTTCACGTGAAGGCTTAAGGGACCATTGTTTGAATTTACAAGCCAAAAAAATGGCATTGGCATGCAAAAATATGAAGATGTGCCTAAACCCACCTACCGCCATATTGATCCACGGCTTGCGCATCCCGTCTCTCTGGCCGGCGTAGTGCCCGCCCGCCCGCCCGCTCGTTTCGTCGGTTGGCTTAGGCATACGAAGTTCATTCCTAGTCTAAGATCAGACCAGACTAAGGGTTACGGCAGCAAGATCAACAGCACGTAGAGGGGGACCCGATCGATCCTCGACTTGCGCATCCTACCCCTCTGGCTGGTTGAGCGCCCGCACGCTTATTTCGTTTGTTGACTTAGGCATACAGAGTTCATTCCTAGTCTAAGCATACGGAGTTCATTCCCAGTCTAAGCATACGGAGTTCATTCCCAGTATAAGATCAATCCGAATCGAGGGTTGCGGCAGCACATACTAGGCTCGGGCATGTGCTGGTGCTGCATTTTTCTTCGTCGTTGCACCATCGTCGGAGAACCTGACCGGTGGCATTAGCGTTCCGGTGACCGGGGGGGTGTGTGCACATAATGTGTGATGGGTGCTGGTACATGGCCCTTATATTGGCCCCCTATCCCTCATCAAACCTCGAGAACTCACACCCCCTTAAAGAGCATTTGTGATTTTACAGGTTTGCTACCAGTAGCCATTAAAGTGTCTAAAATGGGGACACTTTTTTCAAATGGTTACAAAATCTTGTACACTTTGAGTTTTTAGCTGAATTTTTTTTTTGCATGCCAACAATAATACAAGGATCCCATCTACCAAGTTTGGGACCAAAACTCCTTTCGAAAAAATTTTAAAAAATCCTGAACAGCAAAAAGTTTTGAAAATCGTGAAAAATAGAAAACGAGTCGTCTTACCATGAAACTTCACGTGAAGGCTTGAGGGACCATTGTTTGAATTTACAAGCCATAAAAATGGAATTGGGACGCAGAAATATGAAGATGTGCCTAAACCCACCTACCACCCTATTGATCCACGGCTTGTGCATCCCGTCTCTCTAGCCGATGTTGTGCCCACCCGCTCGCCTGCCCGTTCGTTTCGTCAGTTGGCTTAGGCATATAGATTTCATTCCCAGTCTAAGATCGCATCGGACCGAGGGTTGCGGCAGCAGGATCGACAGCACACAGAGGGAGACCCGGCTGATCCCCAGCTTATGCATCCCGCCCCTCTAGCCGGCTGAGTGCCCGCACGCTTGTTTTGTGGGTTGCCTTAGGGATACAGATTTAATTCCCAGTGTAAGCATATGGAGTTCATTCCCAGTCTAAGATCAGACTGGATCGAGGGTTGCGATAGCAAATGTTGGGCAGTCTAAGATCAGACCAGACCGAGGGTTGCGGTAGCACCATCGTCGGAGAACCTGACCCGCGACACTCGGGCTCCACGCGATCGGGGGTGCCAGGGGGTGTCCGCACATGATGTGCGATGGTTGCTGGTACTTGGCCCTTATATTGGTCCTCTATCCCTCATCAAACCTCAAGAACTCACACCCCCTTAAAGAGCATTTCAGATTTTACAGGTTTGCTGCCAGTAGCCATTAAAGTGTCTGAAATGGGGACACTTTTTTCAAATGGTCACAAAATGTTGTACATTGTGAGTTTTTAGCTGAATTTTTTTATGCATGCCAAAAAAAATACAAGGATCACGTCAACCAAGTTTGGGGCCAAAACTCCTTCCAAAAAAATTTTAAAAAAGCTCGAACCTTAAAAAGTTTCAAAAATCGTGGAAAATAGAAAACAAGTCGTCTTGCCATCAAACTTCATGTAAAGGCTTAAGGGACCATTGTTTGAATTTAGAAGCCATAAAAATGGCATTGGAACGTAAAAATATGATGATGTGCCTAAACCCACCTACCACCCTATCGATCCACGGCTTGCGCATCCCGTCTCTCTGGCCGACGAAGTGCCCGCCCGCCCGTCCACCCGTCCGCCCGCTCGTTTCGTCGGTTGGCTTAGGCATGCGAAGTTCATTCCAAGTCTAAGATCCAGCCGAACTGAGGGTTGCGGCAGCAGGATCAGCAGCATGCAGAGGGGAACCCGGTCGATCCCCGACTTGCGCATCCTGCCCCTCTGGCCGGTTGAGTGCCCACACACTCGTTTCGTGACTTGACTTAGGCATACGGAGTTCATTCCCAATCTAAGTATACGGAGTTCATTCTCAGTCTAATATCGAACCAGACCGAGGGTTACGACAGCACATGCTGGGCTCGAGCATGTGCTGGTGATGCATTTCTCTTCGCCGGGGCACCATCGCCGGAGAACCTGATCGGCGGCATTGGGGTTCCGACGATCAGGGGGGCCGGGGGGTGTACGCACATGATGTACGATGGGTGCTGGTACTTGGCCCTTATACTGGCCCCCTATCCCTCATCAAACCTTGAGAACTCACACCCCCTTAAAGAGCATTTGAGATTTTACAGGTTTCCTTCCAGTAGCCATTAAAGTTTCTGAAATGGGGACACTTTTTTTAAGTGGCCACAAAATCTTGTACACTTTGAGTTTTTAGCTGAATTTTTTTGTCCATGCCAAAAAAAATACAAGGATCATGTCTACCAAGTTTGGGGCCAAAACTACTTCCGAAAAAATTTTAAAAAGTCCTGAACCGTAAAAAGCTTCAAAAATCATGAAAAATAGAAAACGAGTCATCTTGCCATGAAACATCACGTGAAGGCTTAAGGGAACATTGTATGAATTTACAAGCTGTAAAAATGGCATTGGCACATAGAAATATGAAGATGTGATGAAACCCACCTACCACCCTATCGATCCACGGCTTGCGCATGCCGTCTCTCTGGCCAACATAGCGCCTGCCCGCCCGCCCACTCGTTTCATCGATTGGCTTAGGCATACGGAGTTCATTCCCAGTCTAAGATCAGATCAGACTGAGGGTTGTGGCAGCAGGATCAGTAGCACACAGATGGGGACCCGACCGATCCCCGGCTTGCGCATCCTGCCCCTCTGGCCGGCTGAGCGCCCGCACGCTTGTTTCGTGGGTTGACATAGGCATACGAAGTTCATTCCTAGTCTAAGCATACGGTGTTCATTCCCATTATAAGATCGACTGGATCCAGGGTTGCGGCAGCACATGCTGGGCTCGGGCATGTGCTGGTGCTGCATTTTTCTTCGTCGGGGCACCATTGCTGGAGCATCGTTGCAGAACCTGACCGGTGGCATTGGCGTTCCGGTGATCAAGGGGGTGTGCGCACAAGATGTGCGATGGGTGCTGGTACTTGGCCCTTATATTGGCCCCCTATCCCTCATCAAACCTTGAGAACTCACACCCCCTTAAAGAGCATTTGAGATTTTACAGGTTTGCTGCCAGTAGCCATTAAAGTGTCTGAAATGGGGACATTTTTTTCAAATGGTCACAAAATCTTGTACACTTTGAGCTTTTAGCTGAATTTTTTTGTGCATGCCAAAAAAAATACAAGGATCCCATCTAACAAGTTTGGGGCCAAAACTACTTTCGAAAAAATTTTAAAAAATCCTGAACCGTAAAAAGTTTCGAAAATCATGAAAAATAGAAAGCGAGTTGTCTTGCCATGAAACTTCATGTGAAGGCTTAAGGGACCATTGTTTGAATTTACAAGCCATAAAAATGGCATTGCATGCAGAATTATGAAGATGTGCCTAAACCCACCTACCACCCTATCGATCCACGGCTTGCGCATCCCGTCTCTCTGGCCGGCGTAGTGCCCGCCCGCCTGCCCGCCCACTCATTTCATCGGTTGGCCTCGGCATACGGAGTTCATTCCCAGTATAAGATCGCACCAGACCGAGGGTTGCAGCAGCAGGATCGACAGCACATAGAGGGGGACTCGGCCGATCCCTGGCTTGCGCATCCCGCCCCTTTGCCGGCTGAGCGCCCG
The DNA here is from genome assembly GCF_047325235.1 of Durio zibethinus. Lineage (NCBI taxonomy): Eukaryota > Viridiplantae > Streptophyta > Magnoliopsida > Malvales > Malvaceae > Durio > Durio zibethinus. The sequence goes on along the minus strand of NC_143162.1, from coordinate 15,002,025 downwards.
CACGCTCATTTTTTGGGTTGACTTAGGCACACGGAGTTCATTCCCAGTCTAAGCATATGGAGTTCATTCCCAGTCTAAGATCGGACCGGACTGAGGGTTGCGGCAGCACATGCTGGGCTCGGGATGTGCTGGAGCCGCATTTTTCTTCGTCGGGGTACCATTGTTGGAGAACCTAACCGACGGCTCTGGGGTTCCGGCTATCGGGGGTGTCGGGGGGGGTGTGCGCACATGATGTACGATGGGTGCTGGTACTTGGTGCTTAAATTGGCCCCCTATCCCTCATCAAACCTTGAGAACTCACACCCCCTTAAAGAGCATTTCAGATTTTACAGGTTTACTACCAGTAGCCATTAAAGTGTATGAAATGGGGACACTTTTTTCAAATGGTCACAAAATCTTGTACACCGTGAGCTTTTAGCTGAATTGTTTTGTGCATGCCAACAAAAATACAAGGATCACGTCAACCAAGTTTGGGGCCAAAACTCCTTCCAAAAAAATTTTAAAAAATCTCGAACCGCAAAAAGTTTCAAAAATCATGGAAAATAGAAAACAAGTCGTCTTGCCCTGAAACTTCACGTGAAGGCTTAAGAGACCATTGTATGAATTTAGAAGCCATAAAAATGGCATTGGCACGTAGAAATATGATGATGTGCCTAAACCCACCTACCACCCTATCGATCCACGGCTTGCGCATCCCGTCTCTCTGGCTGGCGTAGTGCCCGTCCGCCCGTCTGCCCGCTCGTTTGGTTGGTTGGCTTAGGCATACGGAGTTCATTCCCAGTTTAAGATCGGATCAGATCGAGGGTTGTGACAGCAGTATCGACAGCACACAGAGGGGGACCCGGCCAATCCCTGTGTCATGAGCCACCCTTGTATAGGGCCATGACCGGGACTTAGGTTGCCATGAGCCACCCCTGTATAGGGCCATGGTCGGGTAGATCCCTTGTGCTAGGAAAAGTGTCCTCATTTCAAACATTGTAACGGTTACTGGTAGCATAGCTCTAAAAGTTCTATGGCTCTTTAGGGGGGGTGAGCCGACAGCGTAGTGTTGGGCTGTCTCACCGGGTGCTATGCGAGCTTAGGCCACCCACCAAGGGCTACCCCCCTGGCCCTGGTGATGGTGGGAGGTCCCGATGTATGATTCTCGTTTGTAATAAAATTCACCCCGATTGAATGCCCGATTGTTACCTCGATGCGTTTTTTTCTTTCTCGATGTGAATGTGCCTTGTTGTTTGTGTATGCTTGATATTGACCTCGATATATTGTGCCTTATTGTGAATGTTTGAGACTAACCATTGTTTATGGTTATTTGTTCAGATATCGATCTATTGAAGGCTGACTTGGGTGGAAGCGTCCATTCAAGTGTCGCACGGGCTAGTACTTGTTGAGAGAAAGCTTAGTCTGTGACATGTGGTATCAGAGCACGGTTGAGAAGTGCTAGAAAAATGGATGAGATGGCCACAAGTGGTGGACCGGATCATCAACAGAGAATTGAAGAACTTGAGGCTGCGGTGGCTACAATGAAAACTCATATGGTGACGAAAAACTGAGTGAGGGAGTCGAGACAACCCAACGGGAGTTGTCCGATACTCTCCACAATGTGAGCAAAGAGGCTAGAGATGCCTTGAACATTCTCCAAAAGGAGTTTGAGGAGCTCAGGGCCCAGGTGAGCATTCTACAAATGGCTATGGGCAGATCGGGTTCGAGCTCGATGGATAGGGGACAAAGGCCTAAGGTGCCGGAGCCTCGATGCTATGAGGGGGCAAGGGATGCTAAGGAACTTGAAAATTTCTTATTTGACATGGAACAATACTTTCGAGCTGTACACACAAGTTCAGAGGAAGACAAGGTGACAATGGCGTCGATGTACCTCGTAGGGGATGCCAAGCTGTGGTGGCGCTCCAAGTTTGTCGATGACGAGTGCCTGATTAAGACTTGGATGGATCTGAAGTGAGAACTGAAAAACCAATTTTTTCTGGAGAATGTGTAGTATATGGCTCGAAAGAGACTTTGAGAGTTGGTGCAAACCGGAACGGTGCGAGAGTTCATAAGGAACTTTTCTACCCTGATGTTGGATATTCGGGACATGTCCGAAACAGATAAGATGTTCTATTTTCTTGAGGGCCTCAAGCCTTAGGCGAGGACAGAACTACAAAGGTAGAAAGTGCAAGATGTGGCCACGGTCATGGCCGCAGCGGAACGTCTTCATGATTACAATAATGGCTCCTTAAAACGAAAAAATCCTCCATCAACGGGCAGTAGCTTTAACTTTGGGAGTGGGGGAAAGATGACTAGGTTGGACCAACCCTTCGGTGAGGGATCAGACAGGAGGTCCTTGGGTCGAGATAGCACCCAGCCCAAGACAAACAACGCAAGGATTTTCAAGCCTAGGCAACCGCTAGCTTGCTTTCTTTGCAAGGGGCCATATTGAGTGGCTGAATGCCCGCACCAAGGAGCCCTTAATGCCTTAAGGACCTCATCTCAAGAGTCCACAAAAGTGCCAGAGAGCGTTGAAGAAGCTGAAGAGGAGCCAGCCAGGATAGGCTCGATAAGGTTCCTTAGTGCCCTTCGTACCCAATTGAACACTATAAAGAAAGAGCAAAGTAGAGGCTTGATGTATGTGAACTTGACGATCAATGGGAAAGCCACCAAGGCCATGGTGGATACGGGTGCAACCGGCACTTTCATCACATCGGAAGAAGCAAAAAGGTGTGGTCTTCAGATTAGTAAAGACTACAGATAAATGAAGGCGGTCAATTCGCCAGCCTTTATGATCAGTGGAAGCTCCAAAAGTGTGACAACCCGATTGGGGCCATGGAAAGGGAAGGTAGACTTCACAGTCTCCCCTATGGATGACTTTGATGTCATTCTCGGATTGGACTTCATGACGTTGGCTCAGGTGATCCCTATCCCCGCTGCTAGCTGCTTGTTGTTTTTTGGGGAACACCCATGTGTGGTGCTAGCCAATATCTTGCCAAAGAGTGGGAAGAAAATGATTTCGGCTTTGTAATTCAAGAAAGGGGTAAAGAGAGGGGAACCCTCTTCTGTGGCCATGCTGATCTATAAAGAAGGGTCGAAAGTAGAACCAATACCCGATGGCATGAAAAGAGTGTTGGAAGAATTCGGAGAGGTGATGCCAGAGATGTTGCCCAAGGTTCTACCCCCTCGACGAACAGTGGACCATAAAATTGAGCTCCTTCCAGGAGCAAAACCCCCTGCTAGAGCTCCCTATCGCATGGCCTCGCCAGAGTTGGTCGAGCTGAGAAAACAGTTAGATGAGCTTCTACAAGTCGGGTTCATTCGACCATCAAAGGCTCCTTTCGGAGCGCCAGTGTTATTCTAGAAGAAGCATGATGGGAGTTTGCGCTTATGTGTTGACTACAGGGCCCTGAACAAAGTCGCCGTAAGAAACAAATATCCTATCCCGCTTATAGCAGACTTATTTGATCAATTGAGCCGGGCCAAGTACTTCTCCAAATTGGACCTGAGATCTAGATACCATCAGGTCAGAATCATTGAGGGAGATGAGCCAAAGACCACTTATGTAACACGGTATGGAGTATTTTAATTTCTTGTTATGCCCTTTGGACTAACCAATGCTCCTGCTACATTTTGTACATTGATGAATCAGGTGTTCCATGACTACTTGACAAATTTATAGTCATTTATTTAGACGATATAGTAGTTTACAGCTCCACCTTGGAAGAACATCAAGAACACCTACGTCGGGTATTTAAAAGGCTGCAGAACCATCGGTTATATGTAAAAAGGGAGAAATGCATGTTTGCTCAGACCCAAATCCACTTCCTCGATCACATTGTCAAACGTGGCCACATTCGAATGGACATGGAAAAGGTTAGGGCCATCAAGGAGTGGACAACACCAAAGAATGTTAGTGAACTCCACTCATTTTTGGGACTAGCCAACTATTATAGAAGGTTTATGGAAGGGTACTCTCACAAGACCAAGGCCCTCACGGAGTTATTAAAGAAGGAGCATAAATGGTGTTGGACCAACGAGTGCCAAGAGGCTTTTGAGAGATTGAAAGATGCTATTATGAAAGATCCCATCTTAGCTCTCCCCGATATTGAAAAGCCTTTTGAAGTTTAGACAGATGCATCAGATTTTGCTATTGGAGGTGTGCTTTTACAAAAACATCACCCGATAGCATTTGAAAGTAGGAAGCTAAGCGAAGCGGAGAGAAAATATACAACCCAAGAAAAAGAGCTCCTGGCGATGGTTCATTGCTTGAGGGCTTGGTGAAATTACTTGTTGGGTTCACACTTTATTGTAAAGATGGACAATGCAGCCGTTAGCCACTTTGTCACCCAACCAAGGCTTACGACGAAACAAGCTAGGTGGCAGGAATTTTTAGCGGAGTTCGACTTTCACCTTGAGCATACCATTGGAAAAACCAATCAAGTGGCAGATGCATTGAGCAGGCAACCAGAGTTGGTGGCCCTCAGAAGAATGGCCCCAATGGCAACTAGTAGAGCCACTACGGACATTCATAAGTTGATTGGAGATCATCTAGGGAAGGACCCACAAGCCTGTGCCATCTTGAAGCTAGTGGAAAAAGGGAAGTCCAAATACTTCTGGCAAGAAAATGGTATCTTGTGGACTAAGGGGCCTCAAGTGTTTGTGTCGAGAGCAGGAGGGCTGAGACAGATGCTGATGAGGGAATGCCATGACACCCCATGGGTGGGACACCCAGGCTGGCAATGCACTTTAGCGTTACTAAAACAAGGATACTATTGGCCCCACATGCGACAAGATGTGATGGACTACACGAAGACTTACCTCATTTACCAACAAGACAAAGTCAAAAAGAGAAAACCTGCGGGCATGCTGGAACCATTACCGGTACCCACCAAACCGTGGGAAAGCATCTCCCTCGATTTCATTTCGAGCCTACCCAAGGTTGGGGATCTTGGAACTATCTTGGTGGTAATTGATCGGTTCTCCAAGTGTGCCACATTCATCCCCGCTCACAAGTATTGTACAGCAGAAGACACAGCTCGACTATTGTTCAAACATGTGGTCAAATATTGGGGCCTCCCTCAAAACATCGTCAGTGATAGAGATCCGAGATTCACGGGGTCCTTTTGGAGGGAACTTTTCAAGATTTTGGGGTCCTAACTCAACATCTCTTCGAGCTCTCAGACAGATGGCCAAACGAAACGTTTCAATGGATTGTTGGAGGAATATTTGAGGCACTTTGTCCAAGCCAACCAAAAGGACTGGCCTTCATTGTTGGACATTGCTCAACTCTGTTTTAATTCCAACAAGAGCTCTTCCACTAACAAGAGCCCATTTGAGGTGGTCACCGGACAACTACCAAGGCTACCCCACACTTCATTGGAACAATATGGAGGAAAGAATTCGAGAGCTTTCAACTTCAGCAAGGAGTGGAAACAAAACACCGAGATTGCACAAGCTTACCTGGAGAAGGCATCAAAATGGATGAAGAAATGGGCAGACAAGAATCACAAAGCTCAGCAATTCCAAGTTGGCGATTTGGTTCTGGTCCGACTAGTTCCAGAACAAACCAAGTTCTTAAGAAAGAGAGATCGTAGACTGGTGCGCAAATATAAAGGTCTAGTAAGGGTCATTTCCAAGGTGGGGAACGCTTCTTACAAAATTGACCCACCGAAGTGGATGAAGGTGCACCCAGTATTTCATGTAAGTAACCTGAAGCCTTTTTATACAGATCCTACAGATATTAGCCGAAGGGAGCCAACCAGAGCCGCCATCACCATGAAGCCACCCTCAGAGCATCGAGTCGAAGAGATCTTAGCTGACAGGGAAACCAAGATATCTCGAAGACTAGTTCGGGAATACTTAGTGAAGTGGGAGGGCTTAGGACTAGAAAAAACCAGCTGGGAGAGAGAACATGACCTCCAGAGATTTCAAAGGAAGATTGAAGAATTTCAAGCCAGCAAGTCGACGAGGACATCGATAGAATAGGTGAGGGAGGATGTCATGAGCCACCCTTGTATAGGGCCATGACCGAGACTTAGGTTGCCATGAGCCACCCATGTATAGGGCCATGGCCGGGTAGATCCCTTGTGCTAGGAAAAGTGTCCCCATTTCAAACATTGTAACGGTTACTGGTAGCATAGCTCTAAAAGTTCTAAGGCTCTTTAGGGGGGGTGAGCTGGCAGCATAGTGTTGGGCTGTCTCATCGGGTGCTATGCAAGCTTAGGCCACCCACCAAGGGCTGCCCCCTGGCCCTGGTGATGGTGGGAGGTCCCGATGTATGATTCCTATTTATAATAAAATTCACCCTGATTGAATGCCCGATTGTTGCCTCGATGCGTTTCTTTCTTTCTTGATGTGAATGTGCCATGTTGTTTGTGTATGCTTGAGATTGACCTCGATATATTGTGCCTTATTGTGAATGCTTGAGACTAACCATGGTTTATGGTTATTTGTTCAGATATTGATATATTGAAGGCTGACTTGGTTGGAAGCGTCCATTCAAGTGCCACACGGGCTAGTGCTTGTTGAGAGAAAGCTTAGTCCGTGACACCCGGCTTACGCCTGCACACTCGTTTCGTGGGTTGACTTAAGCATATGGAGTTCATTCCCAGTCTAAGCATACGGAGTTCATTCCCAGTCTAAGATCGAACTGGACCGAGGGTTGCGGCAGCACATGCTGGGCTCGTGCATGTGCTGGTGCTGCATTTCTCTTCGTCGGGGCACCATCGTCGGAGCAATGCCGGAGATCCTGATCGACGGCATTGGGGTTCCGGTGATCGGGGGGGCCGGGGGTTGTGCGCACATGATGTGCGATGGCTGCTGGTACTTGGCCCTTATATTGGCCCCCTATCCCTCTTCAAACCTTGAGAACTCACACCCCCTTAAAGAGCATTTGAGATTTTACAGGTTTGCTGCCAGTAGCAATTAAAGTGTCTGAAATGGGGACACTTTTTTCAAATGGTCACAAAATCTTGTACAGTTCAAGTTTTTAGATGATTTTTTTTATGCATGCCAACAAAAATACAAGGATCATGTCTACCAAATTTGGGGCCAAAACTCCTTTCTAAAAAATTTTAAAAAATCTTCAACCGCAAAAAATTTTTGAAAATCGTGAAAAATAGAAAACGAGTCGTCTTGCCATGAAACTTCACGTGAAGGCTTAAGGGACCATTGTATGAATTTACAAGCCATAAAATGGCATTGGCACATAGAAATATGAAGATGTGCCTAAACCCACCTACCACCCTATTGATCCACGACATGCGCATCCCATCTCTCTGGTCGGCGTAGTGCTCGCCCGCTTGCCCACCCGTTCGTTTCATCGGTTGTCTTAGGTATACGGAGTTCATTCCCAGTATAAGATTGGATCAGATTGAGGATTGCGATAGCAGGATCGGCAGTACGCAAAGGGGGACCTGGTCAATCCCCGGCTTGCGCATCCCGCCCCTCTGGTCGGTTGAGCGCCCGCACGCTCGTTTCGTGGGTTGACTTAAGCATGCAGAGTTCATTCCCAGTCTAAGCATATGGAGTTCATTCCCAGTCTAAGATCAGACCGGACCTAGGTTGTGGCAGCACATGCTGGGCTCGGGCATGTGCTGGTGCCGTATTTTTCTTCACTGGGGCACCATCGTCGGAGCATCGCAGGAGAACCTAAACGACGGTATTGGGGTTCCGACGATCGAGGGGGCCGGGGGGTGTGCGCACATGATGTGCGATGGGTGCTGGTACTTGGCCCTTATATTGGCCCCCTATCCCTTATCAAACCACGAGAACTCACACCCCCTTAAAGAGCATTTGAGATTTTACAAGTTTTCTGCTAGTAGCCATTAAAGTGTCTGAAATGGGGACACTTTTTTCAAATGGTCACAAAATCTTGTACACTTCAAGTTTTTAGCTGAAGCCAACAAAAATGCAAGGATCACGTCTACCAAGTTTCGGGCCAAAACTCCTTCCAAAAAAATTTTAAAAAATCTCGAACCGTAAAAAGTTTCAAAAATCGTGAAAAATAGAAAATGAGTCATCTTGCCATGAAACTTCACGTGAAGGCTTAAGGGACCATTGTATGAATTTGAAAGAAATAAAAATGGCATTGGCACATAGAAATATGAAGATGTGCCTAAACGCACCGACCACCCATTCGATACACGGTTTGCGCATCCTGTCTCTCTGGCCGGTGTAGTGCCCGCCCGCCGCTCGTTTCGTCAGTTGGCTTAGGCATACGGAGTTCATTCCTAGTCTAAGATTGGACTGGATCGAGAGTTACGGTAGCAGGATCGGCAGCACACAGAGGGGGACCCGGTCGATCCCCGAATTACGCATCCCACCTTTCTAGCCGGCTGAGCGACCGCACGCTAATTTTGTGGGTTGACTTAAGCACACGGAGTTCATTCCCAGTCTAAGCATACAAAGTTCATTCCCAGTCTAAGATCGAACCAGAACGAGGGTTGCGGCAGCACATGTTGGGCTCGGGAATGTGCTGGTGCCACATTTTTCTTCGTTGGGGCACCATCGTCGGATAACCTGACCGACGGCATTGCGGTTTCGACGATCGGGGGGGTCGGAGGGTGTGCGCACATGATGTGTGTGGGTGCTGGTACTTCACCTTTATATTGGCCCCCTATCCCTCATCAAACCTCGAAAACTCACACCCCCTTAAAGAGCATTTGAGATTTTACAGGTTTGCTGTCAGTAGCCATTAAAGTGTCTGAAATGGGGACACTTTCTTCAATTGGTCACAAAATCTTGTACACTTCGAGCTTTTAGCTGAATTTTTTTGTGCATGCCAACAAAAATACAAGGATCCCGTCTACCAAGTTTGAACCAAAACTCCTTCCGAAAAAATTTTAAAAAATCCCGAACCGTAAAAAGTTTCAAAAATTGTGAAAAATAGAAAATGAGTCATCATGCCATGAAACTTCACGTGAAGGCTTAAGGGACCATTGTATGAATTTAAAAGCCTTAAAAATGGCATTGGCGCGCAGAAATATGAAGATGTGCCTAAACCCATCTACCACCCTATCGATCCACGGCTTGCGCATCCCGTCTCTCTGGCCGGCGTAGTGCCTACCCACTCGTTTCGTCTGTTGGGTTAGGCGTACGGAGTTCATTCCCAGTCTAAGATCGGGTCGAAAAGAGGGTTGCGATAGCAGGATTGGCAGCATGCAGAGGGGGACCCGATCGATCCCCGGCTTGTGCATCCCTCCCGCTCGTTTCATGGGTTGACTTAGGCATACGAAGTTCATTTCCCAGTCTAAGCATACGGAGTTCATTCCCAGTCTAAGATCAGATCGGATCGAGGGTTGCGACAGCACATGCTAGGCTCGGGCATGTGCTGGTGCCGCATTTTTCTTCGTCGGGGCAACATCATCGGAGCAGCGTCGGAGAACCTGACCGTCGGCATTGAGGTTCAGGCAATTGGGGGGGCCGGGGGGGTTGTGCATACATGATGTACGATGGGCGCTAGGACTTGGCCCTTATATTGGCCCCCTATCCCTCACAAACCTCGAGAACTCTCACCCCCTTAAAGAGCATTTGAGATTTTACAGGTTTGCTGCCAGTAGCCATTAAAGTGTCTGAAATGGGGACACTTTTTTCAAATGGTCACAAAATCTTGTACACTTCGAGTTTTTTTCTGAATCTTTTTGTGCATGCCAACAAAAATACAAGGATCACGTCTACCAAGTTTGGGGCTAAAAGTTCTTCCGAAAAAATTTTAAAAAATCTCGAACCGTAAAAAGTTTCAAAAATCGTGAAAAATAGAAAACAGGTCGTCTTGCCAGGAAACTTCACGTGAAGGCTTAAGGGACCATTGTATGAATTTACAAGCCATAAAAATGGCATTGGCATGCAGAAATATGAAGATGTGCCTAAACCCACCTACCACCCTATCGATCCACGGCTTGCGCATCCCGTCTCTCTGACCGGCGTAGTGCCCGCCCACCTGCCTGCTCGTTTCGTCAGTTGGGTTAGGCATACGAAGTTCATTCCCAGTCTAAGATCAGACAAGATTGAGGGTAGCAGCAGCAAGATCGACAGCACGCAGAAGGGGACCCGATTGATCCCTGGCTTGCGCATCCCGCCTCTCGGTCGGTTGAGCGCCCGCCTGTCCACTCGTTTCATCGATTGGCTTAGGCATACAGAGTTCATTCCCTGTCTAAAATCTGACCAGACCAAGGGTTGCGACAGCATGATCGACAGCACGTAGAGGGGGAACCGGCCGATCCCCGGCTTGTGCATCCCGCCCCTCTGGTCGGCTGAGCGCCCGAATGCTCATTTCGTGGGTTGACTTTGGCATACAGAGTTCATTCCCAGTCTAAGCATATGGAGTCCATTCCTAGTCTAAGATCGAACCAGACCAGGGTTGCGGCAGCAGGATCGACAGCACACAGAGGGGGACCCGGCCAATCCCCGGGTTGTGCATCCCACCCCTTTGGTGTGCTGAGCACTCGCACGCTCGTTTCATGGGTTGACTTAGGCATACGGAGTTCATTCCTAGTCTAAGCATACGAAGTTCATTCCTAGTCTAAGATCAGACTAGACCGAGGGTTACGGCAGCACATACTGGGCTAAGGCATGTTCTGGTGCCATATTTTTCTTCGTCGGGGCACCATTGCCAGAGCATCACCGAAGAACCTGACCGGCGGCATTGGGGTTTCGGCAATCGGGGGGGCCGGGGGGGTGTGCGCAAATGATATGCGATGGGTGCTGGTACTTGGCCCTTATATTGGCCCGCTATCCCTCATCAAACCTTGAGAACTCACACCCCCTTAAAGAGCATTTGATATTTTACAGGTTTGCTGCCAGTAGCCATTAAAGTGTCTGAAATGGGGACACTTTTTTCAAATGGTCACAAAATCTTGTACACTTCGAATTTTTAGCTGAATTTTTTTGTGCATGCCAAAAAAAATACAAGGATCATGTCAGCCAAGTTTGGGGCCAAAACTCCTTCTGAAAAAATTTTAAAAAATCTCAAACCGCAAAAAGTTTCGAAAATCTTGAAAAATAGGGAACGAGCCGTCTTGCCATGAAACTTCAGGTGAAGGCTTAAGGGACCATTGTATGAATTTACAACCCATAAAAATGGCATTGGCATGCAGAAATATGAAGATGTGCCTAAACCCACCTGCCACCCTATCGATCCACGGCTTGCGCATCCCGTCTCTCTGGCCGGCGTAGTGCCCGCCCGCCCACCCGCTCGATTCGTCAGTTGGCTTAGGCATACGGAGTTCATTCCCAGTCTAAGATTGGACTGAACCAAGGGTTGCAGCAGCAGGATCGACAGCACATAGAGGGGGACTCGGTCGATCCCCGGCTTGCGCATCCCGCCCCTCTGGCAGGTTGAGCGCCCGTACGCTCGTTTCGTGGGTTGACTTAGGCATATGGAGTTCATTCCCAGTCTAAGATCAGACCGGACCGAGGGTTGCAGTAGCACATGCTAGGCTCGGGCATGTGCTGGTGTTGCATTTTTCTTCGTCAGGGCACCATCGCCGGAGCATCACCGGAGAACCTGACCGATGGCATTGGGGTTTCAATGATCGGGGGGGCCAGGGGGTGTGCGCACATGATGTGTGATGGGTGCTGGTACCTAGCCCTTATATTGGCCCCCTATCCCTCATCAAACCTCGAGAACTCGCATCCCCTTAAAGTGCATTTGAGATTTTACAGGTTTGCTGCCAGTAGCCATTAAAGTGTATGAAATGGGGACACTTTTTTCAAATGGTCACAAAATCTTGTACACTTCGAGTTTTTAGCTGAATTTTTTTGTGCATGCCAACAAAAATACAAGGATCATGTCTACCAAGTTTGGGGCCAAAACTCCTTCCAAAAACAATTTTACAAAAATCCCGAACCGTAAAAGGTTTCAAAAATCGTGAAAAAAAGAAAACGAGTCGTCTTGCCATGAAACTTCATGTGAAGGCTTAATGGACCATTGTATGAATTTACAAGCCATAAAAATGGCTTTGGCATGCAGAAATATGAAGATGTGCTTGAACCCACCTAGCACACTATCGATCCATGGCTTGCGCATCCCGTCTCTCTGGCCGGCGTAGTGCCCACCCGTCCGTCTGCTCGTTTCGTCGGTTGGCTTAGGCATACGGAGTTCATTACCAGTCTAAGATCGGACCAAACCGAGGGTTGCGGCAGTAAGATTGGCAGCACGCAGAGGGGGACCCGGCCGATCCCTGGCTTACGCATCCCTGTCCTCTGGCCGACTGAGCGCCCGCACGCTCTTTTCGTGGGTTGACTCAGGCATAAAAAGTTCATTTCCAATCTAAGCATATGGAGTTCATTCCCAGTCTAAGATTGGATCGGACTGACGGTTGCAGCAGCACATGCTGGGCTCGGGCAAGTGCTGGTGCCACATTTTTCTTCGCTAGGGCACCATCGTCCGAGCATCGCCGAAGAGCCTGACCAACGACATTGGGGTTACGGTGATCGGGGGGCCTGCGGGGGGTGTGCAGACATGATGTGCGATGGGTGCTGGTACTTGGCCCCTATATTGGCCCCCTATCCCTCATCAAACCTCGAGAACTCACACCCCCTTAAAGAGCATTTGAGATTTTACAGGTTTGCTGCCAGTAGCCATTAAAGTGTCTGAAATGGGGACACTTTTTTCAAATGGTCAAATATCTTGTACACTTGGAGTTTTTAGCTGAAATTCTTTGTGCACACCAACAAAAATACAAGGATCACGTCTACCAGGTTTAGGGCCAAAACTCCTTCCGAAAAAATTTTAAAAAATCCCAAACCGCAAAAAGTTTTGAAAATCGTGAAAAATAGAAAACGAGTTGTCTTGCCATGAAACTTCACGTGATGGCTTAAGGGACCATTGTATGAATTTACAAGCCATAAAAATGGCATTGGCACACAAAAATATGAAGATGTGCCTAAACCCACCTACCACCCTATTGATCCACTGCTTGTGCATCCCGTCTCTCTGGCCGGCGTAGTGCCCGTCCGCCCGCCCGCCCGCTCGTTTCGTAGGTTGGCTTAGGCATACGGAGTTCATTCCCAGTCTAAGATCAGACCGGATCGAGGGTTGCGGTAGCAAGATCAACAGCATGCAGAGGGGGACCCGGATGATCCCCGGCTTGCGCATCCTATCCCTCTGGCCGGCTGAGCGTCCGCACGCTCATTTCGTGGGTTGACTTAGTTATACGGAGTTCATTCCCAATCTAAGCATACAGAGTTCATTCCCAGTCTAAGATCGGACCAAACCAAGGGTTGCAGCAGCATGTGCTGGGCTTGGGCATGTGCTGGTGTAGCATTTTTCTTTGCCGGGGCACCATCACCGAAGCATCGCCGGAGATACTGACCGACGGTATTAGGGTTCCGATGTTCGGGGGGGCCGGGGGGTGTGCGCACCTGATGTGCGATGGGTGCTGGTACTTGGCCCTTATATTGGCCCCTTATCCCTCATCAAACCTCGAGAACTCACACCCCCTTAAAGAGCATTTGAGATTTTACAGGTTTGCTGCTAGTAGCCACTAAAGTGTCTGAAATGGGGACACTTTTTTCAAATGGTCACAAAATCTTATACAGTTCGAGGTTTTAGCTGAATTTTTTTTGCATCCCAACAAAAATACAAGGATCACGTCTACCAAGTTTGAGGGTAAAACTCCTTCCGAAAAAATTTTAAAAAATCCTGAACCGCAAAAAGTTTCAAAAATCGTGAAAAATAGAAAATAAGTTGTTTCGCCATGAAACTTCACGTGAAGGCTTAAGGGACCATTGTATGAATTTATAAGCCATAAAAATGGCATTGGCATGCAGAAATATAAAGATGTGCCTAAACCCACTTACCACCCTATCAATCCACGGCTTGCGCATCCCGTCTCTCTGGCCGACGTAGTGCTCGCCCGCCTGCCCGGCCGCTCATTTCGTCGATGGCTTAGGCATACGGAGTTCATTCCCAGTCTAAGATTAGATCAAACCGAGGGTTGCAGTAGTAGGATCGGTGGCATGCAGAGGGGGACCCGACCGATCCTCGGCTTGCGCATCCCGCCCCTCTGGCCGGCTGAGCGACCGTACGCTCGTTTCGTGGGTAGACTTAGGCATACGGAGTACATTCCCAGCCTAAGAATACGGAGTTCATTCCTAGTCTAAAATTGGACCAGATCGAGGATTACGGCGGCACATGCTGGGCTGGGGCAAGAACTGGTGTCGCATTTTTCTTCGTCGGGGCACCATCGCTGGAGCATCGCCGGAGAGCCTGACCGGCGGCATTGGGGTTCCAGTGATCGGAGGGGCCGGGAGGGGTGTACGCCCATGATGTGCGATGGGTGCTGGTACTTGGCCCTTATATTGGCCCCCTATCCCTCATCAAACCTTGAGAACTCACACCCCCTTAAAGAGCATTTGAGATTTTACAGGTTTGCTGCCAGTAGCCATTAAAGTGTCTGAAATGGGGACACTTTTTTCAAATGGTCACAAAATCTTGTACACTTCAAGTTTTTAGCTGAATTTTTTTGTGCATGCCAAAAAAAATACAAGGATCACGCCTACCAAGTTTGGGGCCAAAACTCCTTCCGAAAAAATTTTCAAAAATCCCAAACCGTAAAAAGTTTCAAAAATCATGAAAAATAGAAAACGAGTCGTCTTGCCATGAAACTTCACGTGAAGGCTTAAGGGCCCGTTGTATGAATTTACAAGCCATAAAAATGGCATTGGCATGCAGAAATATGAAGATGTGCCTAAACCCACCTACCACCTTATCGATCCACGGCTTGCGCATCCTATCTCTCGGCCGGCGTAGTGCCCGCATGCCCGCCCGCCCGCTCGTTTCGTCACTTGGCATAGGCATATGAAGTTCATTCCCAGTCTAAGATCGGACCGGACCGAGGGTTGCCGCAGCAAGATTGACAGCACACAGAGGGGTACTCGACCGATCCCTGGCTTACGCATCCCGCCCCTCTGGCCGGCTGAGCGCCCGCACACTCATTTCGTGGGTTAACTTAGGCATATGAAGTTCATTCCTAGTCTAAGCATACGGTGTTCATACCCTATCTAAGATCAGACCGAACTGAGGGTTGTGCCAGCACATGTTGGGCTCGGTCATGTGCTGGTGCCGCATTTTTCTTCCCTAGGGCACCATCGTCGGAGCATCGTCGGAGAACCTGACCGGCGGTATTGGGGTTCTAGCGATCAGGGGTGCCGGGGGGGTGTGTGCACATGATGTGCAATGGGTGCTGGTACTTGGCCCTTATATTGGCCCCTTATCTCTCATCAAACCTTGAGAACTCACACCCCCTTAAAGAGCATTTGAGATTTTATAGGTTTGCTGCCAGTAGCCATTAAAGTGTCTAAAATGGGGATAGTTTTTTCAAATGGTCACAAAATCTTGTACACTTCGAGTTTTTAGCTGAATTTTTTTTTGCATGCCAAAAAAAATACAAGGATCACGTCTGCCAAGTTTGGGGCCAAAAAACCTTTCGAAAAAATTTAAAAAAAATCCCGAACCGCAAAAGGTTTCGAAAATCGTGAAAAATAGAAAACGAGTTGTCTTGCCATGAAACTTCACGTGAAGGGTTAAGGGACCATTGTATGAATTTACAAGCCATAAAAATGGCATTGGCATGCAGAAATATGAAGATGTGCCTAAACCCACCTACCACCCTATAGATCCATGACTTGCGCATCTCGTCTCTCTGGCCGGCGTAGTGCCCGCCCTTCCACTCGGCTGCTCGTTTCATCGGTTGGCTTAGGCATACAGAGTTCATTCCCAGCCTACTATTGGATCAGACTGAGGGTTGCGGTAGCAGGATCGACAGTACACAGAGTGGGACCCGACCGATCCTCGGCTTACGCATCCCGCCCCTTTGGTCGGTTGAGCGCCCGCACGCTCGTTTCGTGGGTTGACTTAGGGATATGAAGTTCATTCCCAATCTAAGCATACGGAGTTCATTCCCAGTCTAAGATCGGATCAGACCGAGGGTTGCGGCAGTAGATGCTAGGCTCGGGCATGTGCTGGTGCCGCATTTTTCTTCGTCGGGGCACCATCGTCGGAGTATCGCTCGAGAACCTGACCGACGGCATTGGAGTTCCGACGATCGGGGGGGTCAGGGGGGTGTGCACAGATGATGTGCGATAGGTGCTGGTACTTGGCCCTTATATTGGCCCCTATCCCACATCAAACCTCGAGAAGTCACACCCCTTAAAGAGCATTTAAGATTTTACAGGTTTGCTGCCAATAGCCATTAAAGTGTCTGAAATGGGGACACTTTTTTTAAATGGTCACAAAATCTTGTACACATCGAGTTTTTAGTTGAATTTTTTTTGTGCATGCCAACAAAAGTACAATGATCACGTCTACCAAGTTTGGGCCCAAAACACTTTCCAAAAAAATTTTAAAAAATCTTGAACCGTAAAAAGTTTCAAAAATCGTAAAAAATAGAAAACGAGTCATCTTGCCATGAAACTTCACGTGAAGGCTTAAGGGACCATTGTATGAATTTACAAGCCATAAAAATGGCATTGGCAAGCAGAAATATAAAGATGTGCTGAAACCCTCCTACTACCCTATCGATCCACGGCTTGCGCATCCCGTCTCTTTGGCCGGCGTAATGCCCGCTCGCCCGCCTTCCTGCTCGTTTCGTCGGTTGGCTTAAGCATATGGAGTTCATTCCAGTCTAAGATCAAACCAGAACGAGGGTTGTAGTAGTAGGATCGGCAGCACGAATAGGGGGCCTGACCGATCCCTGGCTTGCGCATCCCGCCCCTTTCGCCGGCTGAGCGCCCGTACGCTCGTTTCATGGGTTGACTTAGGCATACGGAGTTCATTCACAGTCTAAGCATACAGAGTTCATTCCTAGTCTAAGATCAGATCGGACCGAGGGTTGCAGCAGCACATGTTGGGCTCGAGCATGTGCTGGTGTCGCATTTTTCTTCGCAGGGGCACCATCGTCGGAGCATCGCCGGAGAACCTGACCGATGGTATTGGGGTTCCGACGATTGGGGTGCCGGGGGTGTGCGCCCATGATGTACGATGGGTGCTGGTACTTGGCCCTTATATTGGCCCCCTATCCCTCATCAAACCTCGAAAACTCACACCCCCTTAAAGAGCATTTGAGATTTTACATGTTTGCTGCCAATAGCCATTAAAGTGTCTGAAATGGGGACACTTTTTTCAAATGGTCACAAAATCTTGTACACTTCAAGTTTTTAGCTGAATTTTTTTGTGCGTGCCAACAAAAATACAAGGATCACGTCTACCAAGTTTGGGGCCAAAACTTCTTCTGAAAAACTTTTAAAAAAATCCTAAACCGCAAAAGGTTTCAAAAATCGTGAAAAATAGAAAACGAGTCGTCTTGCAATGAAACTTCACGTGAAGGCTTAAGGGACCATTGTATGAATTTACAAGCCATAAAAATGGCATTGGCATGCAGAAATATGAAGATGTGCCTAAACACACCTACCATCCTATCGATCCACGGCTTGCGCATCTCATCTCTCTGGCCGGCGTAGTGCCCGCCCGCCCGCTCGTTTCGTCGGTTGGCTAAGGCATACTACGGAGTTCATTCCCAGTCTAAGATTGGACTGGAATGAGGGTTGCAGTAGTAGGATTGACAGCACGTAGAGGGGGCCTGACCGATCCCCGGCTTGCGCATCCCGCCCCTCTAGCCGACTGAGCGCCCGTACGCTCGTTTTGTGGGTTGACTTAGGCATACGGAGTTCATTCCCAATCTAAGATCGAATCAGACCGAGGATTGCAGCAGCACATGCTGGGCTCGAGCATGTGCTGTTGCCGCATTTTTCTTCACAGGGGCACCATCGCTGGAGCATCACCGGAGAACCTGACCGACGGCATTGGGGTTCCGACGATCGGGGGGCCGGGGGGGTGTGCGCACATGATGTGCGATGGGTGGTGGTACTTTGCCCTTATGTTGGTCCTTATCCCTCAGCAAACCTCGAGAACTCACACCCCCTTAAAGAGCATTTGAGATTTTACAGGTTTGCTGCCAGTAGCCATTACAGTGTATCAAATGCGGACACTTTTTTCAAATGGTCACAAAATCTTGTACACTTCGAGTTTTTATCTGAATTTTTTTGTGCATGCCAATAAAAATATAAGGATCACGTCTAACAAGTTTGAGGGCAAAAATCCCTTCGAAAAAATTTTAAACAAATCTGAAATCACAAAAGGTTTCAAAAATTGTGAAAAATAGAAAACGAGTCGTCTTGCCATGAAACTTCACGTGAAGCCTTAAGGGACCATTGTATGAATTTACAAGCCGTAAAAATGGCATTGGCATGCAGAAATATGAAGAAGTGCCTAAACCCTCCTACCACCCTATCGATCCATGGCTTGCACATCCAGTCTCTCTGGCCGACGTAGTGCCCGCCCGCTCGTCCGCCCGCTCGTTTCGTTCGTTGGCTTAGGCATATGGAGTACATTCCCAGTCTAAGATCAGACCGGACCGAGCGTTATGGCAGCAAGATTGGTAGCACACAGAGGGGGACCCGACTGATCCCCGGCTTACGCATCTCGATCGTCTGGCCGACTGAGCACCCGCACATTCATTTCGTGTGTTGACTTAGGCATACGGAGTTCATTCCCAGTCTAACCATACGGAGTTCATTCCCAGTCTAAGATCGGACTGGACCAAGGGTTGCGGCAGCACATGCCGGGCACGAGCATGTGCTGGTGCCGCATTTTTCTTTGTCGGGGCACCATCGTTGGAGCATCACCGGAGAACCTGACCGGTTGCTTTGGGGTTCCGGTGATCGAGGGGGTCGAGGGGTGTGCGCACATGATGTGCGATGGGTGCTGGTACTTGGCTCTTATATTGGCCCCTATCCCTCATCAAACCTTGAGAACTCACTCCCCCTTAAAGAGCATTTGAGATTTTACAGGTTTGCTGGCAATAGCAATTAAAGTGTATGAAATGCGGACACTTTTTTCAAATGGTCACAAAATATTGTACACTTCGAGTTTTTAGCTGAATTTTTTTGTGCATGCCAATAAAAATATAAGGATCACGTCTAACGAGTTTGGGGGCAAAAATGCCTTCGAAAAAAATTTTAAACAAATCTGAAATCACAAAAGGTTTCGAAAATCGTGAAAAATAGAAAACGAGTCGTCTTGCCATGAAACTTCACGTGAAGCCTTAAGGGACCATTGTATGAATTTACAAGCCATAAAAATGGCATTGGCACATAGAAATATGAAGATGTGCCTAAACCCACCTACCACCCTATCGATCCACGGCTTGCACATCCCGTCTCTTTGGCCGGCGTAGTGCCCACCCACCCGCTTGTTTCGTCAGTTGGCTTAGGCATACGGAGTTCATTCCCAGTCTAAGATTGGATCGGACTGAGGGTTGTGGTAGCAGGATCGGCTTGTGCATCCCGCTCGATCCCCGGCTTGCGCATCCCGCCCCTCTGGCCGGCTGAACGCCCGCACACTCGTTTCGTTGGTTGACTTAGGCATACGGAGTTCATTCCCGGTCTAAGCATACGGAGTTCATTCCCAGTCTAAGATCGGACCGGACCAAGGGTTGCGATAGCACATGCTGGGATCGGGCATGTGCTGGTGCCATATTTTTCTTCACCGGGGCACCATCACCGAAGCATCGCCGGAGAACCTGACCGGTGGCATTGGGGTTTCGGCGATCGGGGGGGCCGGGGGGTGTGCAAACATGATGTGCGATGGGTGCTGGTACTTCACCCTTATATTGGCCCCCTATACCTCATCAAACCTCAAGAACTCACACCCCCTTAAAGAGCATTTGAGATTTTACAGGTTTCCTGCCAGTAGCCATTAAAGTGTCTAAAATGGGGACACTTTTTTCAAATGGTCACAAAATCTTGTACACTTCGAGTTTTTAGCTGAATTTCTTTGCGCATGCCAACAAAAGTACAAGGATCACGTCTACCAAGTTTGGGGACAAAACTCCTACCGAAAAAATTTTAAAAAATCCTGAACAGCAAAAAGTTTCAAAAATCGTGAAAAATAGAAAACGAGACGTCTTGCCATGAAACTCATGTCAAGGCTTAAGGGACCATTGTATGAATTTACAAGCCATAAAAATGGGATTGGCACGCAGAAATATGAAGATGTGCCTAAACCCACCTACCATCGTATCGATCGACAGCTTGCGCATCCCGTCTCTCTGGCCGACGTAGTGCCAGCCCTCTCGTTTCGTCGGTTGGCTTAGGCATACGGAATTCATTCCCAGTCTAAGATCGGATCAGACTGAGGGTTACAGTAGCAGGATCGACAGCATGCAGTGGGGGAACCGACCTATCCCGGCTTGCGCATCCCGCCCCTCTGGCCGACTGAGTGCCTGTACACTCGTTCCGTGGGTTGAGTTAGGCATACAAAGTTCATTCCCTATCTAAGCATACAGAGTTCATTCCCAGTCTAAGATCAGACTGAACCGAGGGTTGCGGCAGCACATGCTCGGCTCGGGCATGTGCTGGTGCCGTATTTTTCTTCACCGGGGCACCATCGTCGGAGAACCTGATCGACAGCATTGGGGTTCTAGTGATCGGAGGGGCCGGGGGGGTGTGCGCACATGATGTGCGATGGGTGCTGCTACTTGGCCTTTATATTGGCCCCCTATCCCTCATCAAACCTCGAGAACTCACACCCCCTTAAAGAACATTTGAGATTTTGCAGGTTTGCTGCCAGTAGCCATTAAAGTGTCTGAAATGGGGACACTTTTTTCAAATGGTCGCAAAATCTTGTACACTTCGGGTTTTTACCTGAATTTTTTTGTGCATGCCAACAAAAATACAAGGATCACGTCTACAAGTTTGGGGCCAAAACTCCTTCCAAAAATTTTTTAAAAAATCCTGAACCGTAAAAAGTTTGAAAAATCATGAAAAATAGAAAATGAGTCGTCTTGCCACGAAACTTCACGTGAAGGCTTAAGGGACCATTGTATGAATTTACAAGCCATAAAAATGGCATTGGCACATAGAAATATGAAGATGTTCCTAAACCAACCTACCACCTTATCGATCCACGGCTTGCTCGTTTCGTCGATTGGCTTAGGCATACGGAGTTCATTCCTAGTCTAAGATCAAACTGGACTGAGGGTTGTGACAGTAGGATCGGCAGCACATAGAGGAGGACCCGATCGATCCCCGGCTTGCGCATCCCACCCCTTTGGCCTGCTGAGCGCCCATACGCTCGTTTTATGGGTTGACTTTGGCATACGGAGTTCATTCCCAGTCTAAGCATACGGAGTTCATTCCCAGTCTAAAATCGGACTAGACCGAAGGTTGCGGTAGCACATGCTAGGCTCGGGCATGTGCTGGTGCCGCATTTTTCTTCGTCAGGGCACCATCGCCAGAGCATCACCGGACAACCTGACCGACGGCATTGGGGTTCCGACAATCGGGGGGCCGGGGGGGTGTACGCACATGATGTGCGATGGGTGTTGGTACTTGGCCCTTATATTGGCCCCCTATCCCTCATCAAACCTCGAGAACTCACACCCCCTTAAAGAGCATTTGAGATTTTACAGGTTTGCTACCAGTAGCCATTAAAGTGTCTGAAATGGGAACACTTTTTTCAAATGGTCACAAAATCTTGTACACTTCGAGTTTTCAGCTTAATTTTTTTGTGCATGCCAACAAAAATACAAGGATCACGTCTACCAAGTTTGTTGCCAAAACTCCTTTTGAAAAAATTTTAAAAAATCCCGAACCGTAAAAAGTTTTGAAAATCGTGAAAAATAGAAAACCAATCATCTTGCCATGAAACTTCACGTGAAGCTTAAGGGACCATTGTATGAATTTACAAGCCACAAAAATGGCATTGGCACACAGAAATATGAAGATGTGCCTAATCCCACCTACCACCCTATCGATCCACGGCTTGCGCGTCCCGTCTCTCTAGCCAGTGCAGTGCTCGCCCGCCCGTCTGCTCGTTTCATCGGTTGGCTTAGGCATACAGAGTTCATTCCTAGTCTAAGATCAGACCGGATCAAGGGTTGCAGCAGCATGATCGGTAGCATGCAGAGAGGGACCTGATCGATCCTCAGCTTGCGCATCCAGCGTCTCTGGTCAGCTGAGCACCCGCACGCTCATTTTGTGGGTTGACTTAGGCATACGGAGTTCATTCCCAGTCTAGGATCAGATCGGCCTGAGGGTTCTGGCAGCACATGCTGGCCTCGAGCATGTGTTAGTGCCTCATTTTTCTTCGCCGGGGCACCATCGTCGGAGCATCGTCGGAGAACCTGATCGGTGGCATTGGGGTTCCGACAATCGGGGGGCCGGAGGGGTGTACGCACATGATGTGCGATGGGTCCTGGTACTTGGCCCTTATATTGGTCCCCTATCCTTCATCAAACCTTGAGAACTCACACCCCCTTAAAGAGCATTTGAGATTTTACAGGTTTGCTGCCAGTAGCCATTAAAGTGTCTGAAATTGGACACTTTTTTCAAATGGTCACAAAATCTTGTACACTTCGAGTTTTGAGCTTAATTTTTTTGTGCATGCCAACAAAAATACAAGGATCACATCTACCAAGTTTAGGGCCAAAACTCCTTTCGAAAAATTTTAAAAAATCCAGAACCACAAAAAGTTTTGAAAATAGTGAAAAATAGAAAACGAGTCGTCTTGCCATGAAACTTCACGTGAAGGCTTAAGGGACCATTGTATCTATTTACAAGCCATAAAATTGGCATTGGCATGTAGAAATATGAAGATGTGCCTAAACCCACCTGCCACCCTATCGATCCATGGCTTGCGCATCCCGTCTCTCTAGCCGGCCTAGTGCCCGCCCGCCCGCCCCCCCGCTCGTTTCGTCGGTTGGCCTAGGCATATGGAGTTCATTCCCAGTCTAAGATCGGACCGAACTGAAGGTTGCAGTAGCAGGATCAGCAGCACGCAGAGGGGGACCCAGTCGATCCCTGGCTTGCGTATCCCACCCCTCTGGTCGGCTAAATGCTCGGACACTCGTTTCATGGGTTGACTTAGGCATACGGAGTTCTTTCCCAGTCTAAGCATACGGAGTTCATTCCCAGTCTAAGATCGGATCGGACCGAGGGTTGCGACAGCACATGCTGGGCTCGGGCATGTGCTGGCACCGTATTTTTCTTCACCGGGGCACCATCGCCGGATCATCGTTGGAGAACCTGACCGACGGCATTAGGGTTTCGACGATCGGGGGGCCGGGGGGTTGTGCGCACTTGATGTGCGATGGGTGCTGGTACTTGGCCCTTTTATTGGCCCCCTATCCCTCATAAAACCTTGGGAACTCCCACCCCCTTAAAGAGCATTTGAGATTTTATAGGTTTGCTACCAATAGCCATTAAAATGTCTGAAATGGGGACAGTTTTTCAAATGGTCACAAAATCTTGTACACTTCAAGTTTTTTGCTAAATTGTTTTGTGCATGCCAACAAAAATACAAGGATTATGTCTACCAAGTTTGGGGCTAAAAATCCTTCCGAAAAAATTTTAAAAAATCTCGAATCGTAAAAAGTTTCAAAAATCATGAAAAATAGAAAACGAGTCGCCTTGCCGTGAAACTTCAGGTGAAGGCTTAAGGGACCATTGTATGAATTTACAAGCTATAAAAATGGCATTGGCATGCAGAAATATGAAGATGTGCCTAAACCCACCTACCACCCTATCGATCCACGGCTTGCGCATCTCGTTTCTCTAGCCGACGTAGTGCCCGCCTACCCGCCCACTCATTTTGTTGGTTGGCTTAGGCATACAGAGTTCATTCCCAGTCTAAGATTGGATCGGATCGAGGGTTACACCAACAGGATCGACAGCACATAGAGGGGGACCCGATCGATCCCTGGCTCGTGTATCCCGCCCTTTTGGCCGACTGAGCGCCCGTACGCTCGTTTCGTAGGTTGACTTAGGTAGACGGAGTTCATTCCCAGTCTAAGCATACGGAGTTCATTCCCAGTCTAAGATCGGACTGGACCAAGGGTTGCGGCAGCACATGCCTAAGCACATGATGTGCGATGGGTGCTGGTACTTGGCCCTTATATTGGCCCCCTATCCTTCATCAAACCTCGAGAACTCACACCCCCTTAAAGAGCATTTGAGATTTTACAGGTTTGCTACCAGTAGCCATTAAAGTGTTTGAAATGGGGACACTTTTTTCAAATGGTCACAAAATCTTGTACACTTCGTGTTTTTAGCTGAATTTTTTTATGCATGCCAAAAAAAAAAACAAGGATCGCGCCTACCATGTTTCGGGCCAAACTCCTTCTGAAAAAATTTTAAAAAATCCCGAACCACAAAAAGTTTCAAAAATCATGAAAAATAGAAAACGAGTCGTCTTGCCATGAAAATTCACATGAAGGCTTAAGGGACCATTGTACGAATTTACAAGCCAAAAAAATGGCATTGGCATGCAGAAATATGAAGATGTGCCTACACTCACCTACCACCCGATCAATCCATAGCTTGCGCATCCCGGCTCTTTGGCCTGCGTGGTGCCCGCCCACCCGCTCGCCCGCCCGCTTGTTTCTTCGGTTGGCTTAGGCTTACGGAGTTCACTCCCAGTCTAAGATTGGACCAGACCGATGGTTACGGCAGCAGGATCGGCAGCACGCAGAGGGAGACCCAACCGATCCCCCACTTGCGCATCCCGACCCTCTGGCCGGCTGAGCGCCCGCACGCTCGTTTCATCTGTTGACTTAGGCAAACGGAGTTCATTCCCAGTCTAAGCATACGGAGTTTTTTTCCAGTCTAAGATCGGATTAGATCGAGAGTTACGGCAGCACATGCTGGGCTCGGGCAGGTGCTGGTGTCGCATTTTTCTTCGTCGGGGCACCATCATCAGAGCATCGCCAGAGCATCACTGGAGAACCTGACTGGCGGCATTGGGGTTCCGACGATCAGGGGGCCGGGGGGGTTTCGTCGGTCGGCTTAGGCTTACGAAGTTCATTCCTAGTCTAAGATCAGATCGAACTGAGGGTTATGGCAGCAGGATTGCAGCACATAGAGGGGGACCCAGTCGATCCTCGGCTTGCGCATCCCACTACTTTCGCCGGCTGAGCGCCCGCACGCTCGTTTCGTGGGTTGACTTAGGCATACGGAGTTCATTCTCAGTCTAAGCATACGGAGTTCATTCCCAGTCTAAGATCGAACCAAACCGAGTGTTGCTGCAGCACATGTTGGGCTCGAGCATGTGCAGGTGCGGTAATTTTCTTCGTCGGGGTACCATCATCGGAGCATCGCCGGGGAGCCTGACTGACGGCATTGGGGTTTCGGCGATCGGGGGGGCCGAGGGGGGTGTGCGCACATGAAGTGTGATCGGTGCTGGTACTTGGCCCTTATATTAGCCCCCTATCCCTCATCAAACCTTGAAAACTCACACCCTCTTAAAGAGCATTTGAGATTTTACAGGTTTGCTGCCAGTAGCCAATAAAGTGTCTGAAATAGGGACACTTTTTTCAAATGGTCACAAAATCTTGTACACTTCGAGTTTTTAGCTGATTTTTTTTATGCATGCCAACAAAAATACAAGGATGATGTCCACCAAGTTTGGGGCAAAACTTCTTTCGAAAAAATTTTAAAAAATCCCAAACCTTAAAAAGTTTCGAAAATCGTGAAAAATATAAAACGAGTCATCCTGCCATGAAACTTCACGTGAAGGCTTAAGGGACCATTGTATGAATTTACAACCATAGAAATGGAATTGGCATTCAGAAATATGAAGATGTGCCTAAACCCACCTACCACCCTATCGATCCACAGCTTGCACATCCTGTCTCTCTGGCCAGCGTAGTGCCCGCCCGCCAGCCTACCCGTTCGTTTCATCGGTTGGCTTAGGCATACGGAGTTCATTCCTAGTCTAAGATGGAACCAGACCGAGGGTTGCGACAGCAGGATCGGTAGCACATAGAGGGGGACCCAATCGATCCCCGGCTAGTGCATCTCGCCCCTCTGGCTAGCTGAGCGCCCGGACGCTCGTTTCGTGGGTTGACTTAGGCATACGGACTTCATTCCCAGTCCAAGCATACGGAGTTCATTCCCAGTCTAAGATCGGATCGGACCGAGGGTTGCGACAGCACATGATGCGCTCGGGCATGTGCTGGTGTTGCATTTTTCTTCACCGAGGCACCATCACCGGGGAACCTGATTGGTGGAATTGGGGTTCCGACGATCGGGGGGGCCAGGGGGTGTGCGCACATGATGTGCGATGGGTGCTGGAACTTGGCCCTTATATTGGCCCCCTATCCCTCATCAAAACTCGGGAACTCACACCCCCATAAAGAGCATTTGAGATTTTACAGGTTTGCTGCCAGTAACCATTAAAGTCTCTGAAATGGGGACACTTTTTTCAAATGGTCGCAAAATCTTGTACACTTCGGGTTTTTACCTGAATTTTTTTGTGCAAGCCAACAAAAATACAAGGATCACGTCTACAAGTTTGGGGCCAAAACTCCTTCCAAAAAAATTTTAAAAAATTCCAAACCGTAAAAAGTTTTAAAAATCATGAAAAATAGAAAATGAGTCGTCTTGCCATAAAACTTCACGTGAAGGCTTAAGGGACCATTGTATGAATTTACAAGCCATAAAAATGGCATTGACACACAGAAATATGAAGATGTGCCTAAACCAACCTACCACCTTATCGATCCACGACTCATGCATCCTGTCTTTCTGGCCGGCATAGTGCCCGCCCACCCGTCCGCCCGTGCATTTCGTCGGTTGGCTTAGGCATACGGAGTTCATTCATAGTCTAAGATCAGACTGAACTGAGGGTTACGGCAGTAGGATTGGCAGCACGTAGAGGGGGACCCAGTCGATCCCCGGCTTGCGCATCCCACCACTTTCACTGGCTGAGCGCCTGCACGCTCGTTTCGTGGGTTGACTTAGGCATATAGAGTTCATTCCCAGTCTAACCATACGGAGTTCATTCCCAGTCTAAGATCAGACCGAACCGAGTGTTGTAGCAGCACATGCTTGGCTCGAGCATGTGCAGGTATGGCATTTTTCTTCATCGGGGCACCATCGTCAGAGCATCGCCAGGGAGCCTGACCGACGGCATTGGGGATCCGGCGATCGGGGGGGCCGGGGGGGTGTGCGCACATGCTGTGCGATCGGTGCTGGTACTTGGCCCTTATATTGGCCCCCTATCCCTCATCAAACATCGAGAATTCACACCCCCTTAAAGAGCATTTGAGATTTTACAAGTTTGCTGCCAATAGCCAATAAAGTGTCTGAAATGGGGACACTTTTTTCAAATGGTCACAAAATCTTGTACACTTCGATTTTTAGCTGATTTTTTTTTTGTGCATGCCAACAAAAATACAAGGATGATGTCCACCAAGTTTGGGGCAAAACTCCTTTCGAAAAAATTTTCAAAAATCCCAAACCGCAAAAAGTTTCAAAAATTGTGAAAAATAGAAAACGAGTCGTCTTGCCATGAAACTTCATGTAAAGGCTTAAGGGACCATTGTATGAATTTACAAGCCATAAAAATGGCATTGGCATGCAGAAATATGAAAATGTGCCTAAACCCACTGACCACCCTATCGATCCACAGCTTGCGCATCCCGTCTCTCTGGCTGACGTAATGCCCGCCCGCCCGCCTGCTCGTTTCGTCGGTTGGCTTAGGCATACAGAGTTCATTCCCAGTCTAGTCGGTTGGCTCAGGCATACGGAGTTCATTCCCAGTCTAAGATTAGACCAAACCACAGGTTGCAGCAGCACATGTTGGGCTCGGGCATGTGCTGGTGCCACATTTTTCTTCGTCAGGGCACCATCGCCGGAGCATCGCTAGAGAACCTGACCGGCGGCATTGAGGTTCTGACGATCGAGGGGCCGGGGGGTTGTGCGCACATGATGTACGATGGGTACTGGTACTTGGCCCTTATATTGGCCCCCTATCCCTCATCAAACCTCGAGAACTCACACCCCCTTAAAGAGCATTTGAGATTTTACAGGTTTGCTGCCAGTAGCCATTACAGTGTCTAAAATGGGGACACTTTTTTCAAATGGTCACAAAATCTTGTACGCATCGAGTTTTTAGCTGAATTTTTTTGTGCATGCCAAAAAAATATAAGGATCACATCTACCAAGTTTGGGGCCAAAAATCCTTCCGACAAAATTTTAAAAAATCTAGAACCGTAAAAAGTTTCGAAAATCATTAATAATAGAAAATGAGTCATCTCGCCATGAAACTTCATGTGAAGGCTTAAAGGACCATTATTTGAATTGACAAGTCATAAAAATGGCATTGGCATGCAAAAATATGAAGATGTCCCTAAACCCACGTACCACCCTATCGATCCACGGCTTGCGCATCTCGTCTCTCTGGCCGACGTAGTGCCCGCCCGCCCGTCCGCTTGTTTTGTCGGTTGGCTTAGGCGTACGGAGTTGATTCCCAGTCTAAGATTGAACCGAACTGAGGGTTGGGGCAGCAGGATCGGTAGCATGCTGAGGGGGACTCGGTTGATCCTCGACGTACGTATCCCACCCCTCTAGCCGATTGAGCGCCTGCACGTTCGTTTTGTGGGTTAACTTAGGCTTACGGAGTTCATTCCCTGTCTAAGCATACGGAGTTCATTCCCAATCTAAGATCGGACCAGACCGAGGGTTGCAGCAGCACATGCTGGGCTCGGGCATGTGCTGGTGTCGCATTTTTCTTCGTCGGGGCACTATCGACGAAGCATCGCCAGAGAACCTGACCGACGACATTGGGGTTTCGTTGATCGGGGGGGCCGGGGGGGTGTGCGCACATGATGTGCGATGGGTGCTGGTACTTGGCTCTTATATTGGCCCCCTATCCCTTATCATACCTCGAGAACTCACACCCCCCTTAAAGTGCATTTGAGATTTTACAAGTTTGCTGCCAGTAGCCATTAAAGTGTCTGAAATTGGGACACTTTTTTCAAATGGTCACAAAATCTTGTACACTTTGAGTTTTTAGCTGAATTTTTTTGTCCATCCAACAAAAATACAAGGATCACGTCTACCAAGTTTGGGGCCAAAGCTCCTTCTAAAAAATTTTTAAAAAATCTCAAACCGTAAAAAGTTTCAAAAATCGTGAAAAATAGAAAACGAGTCGTTTTGCCATGAAACTTCACATGAAGGCTTAAAGGACCATTGTATGAATTTACAAGCCATAAAAATGGCATTGGCATGCAGAAATATGAAGATGTGCCTAAACCCACCTACCACCCTATCGATCCACAGCTTGCGCATCCCGTCTCTCTGGCCGGCGTAGTGCCCGCCCGCCCGCTCGTTTCATCGGTCGGCTTAGGCATACGGAGTTCATTCCTAGTGTAAGATTGGACCGGACCGAGGGTTGCAGCAGCAGGATCGGCAGCACCCAGAAGGGGACCCGGCCGATCCCCGGCTTGCACATCCCGCCCCTCTGGCCAGCTGAGCGCCCGCACGCTCGTTTCGTGGGTTGACTTAGGCATACAAAGTTCATTCCCAGTCTAAATTCAAATGGTCACAAAATCTTGTACACTTCGAGTTTTTAGCTGAATTTTTTTGTGCATGCCAAAAAAAATACAAGGATCACGTCTACTAGGTTTGGGGCCAAAACTCCTTCCGAAAAAATTTTAAAAAATCCTGAATCACAAAAAGTTTGAAAAATCATGAAAAATAAAAAACGAGTCGTCTTGCCATGAAACTTCACGTGAAGGCTTAAGGGACCATTGTATGAATTTATAAGAAATAAAAATGGCATTGGCATGCAGAAATAAGAAGATGTACCTAAACCCATCTACCACCCTATCAATCCACGGCTTGCGCATCCCGTCTCTCTAGCCGGTGTAGTGCCCGCCCACTCGCCTGCCTGCTCATTTTGTCGATTGGCTTAGGCATACAGAGTTCATTCCTAGTCTAATATCGGACCGGACCGAGGGTTTTGACAGTAGGATCGGCAGCACGCAGTGGAAGAATCGATCGATCCTCAGCTTACGCATCCCGCCCCTCTAGCCAGCTGAGCGCCCGCACGCTCGTTTCATGGGTTGACTTAGGGATACGGAGTTCATTCCCAGTCTAAGTATACGGAGTTCATTCCCAGTCTAAGATCAGACCGGACCAAGGGTTACGGCAGCCATGCTGGGCTCGGGCATGTGCTGGTGCCACATTTTTCTTCATCGCGACACCATCACCGGAGCATCACCGGAGAACCTGACCAGTGGCATTGGGGTCCCTCATCAAACCTCGAGAACTCACACCCCCTTAAAGAGCATTTGAGATTTTACAGGTTTGCTGCCAGTAGGCATTAAAGAGTTTGAAATGGAGACACTTTTTTCAAATAGTCACAAAATGTTGTACATTTCGACTTTTCAACTGAATTTTTTTGTGCATGCCAAGAAAAATACAAGCATCACATCTACCAAGTTTGGGGCCAAAACTCCTTCTGAAAAAATTTTAAAAAATCCCGAACCGTAAAATATTTTAAAAATCATGAAAAATAGAAAACAAGTCGTCTTGCCATGAAACTTCACGTGAAGGCTTAAGGGACCATTGTATGAATTTACAAGCCATAAAAATGGCATTGGCACATAGAAATATGAAGATGTGCCTAAACCCACCTACGACTCTATCGATCCACGGCTTGCGCATCCCGTCTCTCTGGCCGGCGTAGTGCCCGCCTGCCCGCCCGCTCGTTTCATCGGTTGGCTTAGGCATATGGAGTTCATTCCCAGTCTAAGATCAAATCAGATCGAGGGTTGCGGTAGCAGGATCAATAGCATGCAGAAGAGGACCCGATTATCCCCGACTTAACCATCCCGCCCCTCTGGCCGATTGAGCTCCCGCACGCTTGTTTTGTTGGTTGACATAATCATACGGAGTTGATTCCCAGTCTAAGCATACAGAGTTCATTCCCATTCTAAGATCGGATCAGACCG
The DNA here is from genome assembly GCF_047325235.1 of Durio zibethinus. Lineage (NCBI taxonomy): Eukaryota > Viridiplantae > Streptophyta > Magnoliopsida > Malvales > Malvaceae > Durio > Durio zibethinus. The sequence continues at coordinate 14,971,243 of NC_143162.1, read as the reverse complement.
AAGGTTACGGCAGCACATGCTGGGCTCGAGAATGAGCTGGTGCCGCATTTTTCTTCATCGGGGCACCATCGCCGGAGCATCGCCGGAGAACCTAACTAGCGGCATTGGGGTTCCGGTAATTAGGGGGCCGGGGGGTGTGCGCACATGATGTGCGATGGTTGCTGGTACTTGGCTCTTATATTGGCTCCCTATCCCTCATCAAACCTCGAGAACTCACACCCTTTTAAAGAGCATTTGAGATTTTATAGGTTTGCTACCAGTAGCCATTAAAGTGTCTGAAATGGGGACACTTTTTTCAAATGGTCACAAAATCTTAGACACTTTCATGCCAACAAAAATACAAGGATCACGTCTACCAAGTTTGGGGCCAAAACTCCTTCCGAAAAAATTTTAAAAAATCCTGAAACACAAAAAGTTTCAAAAATCATGAAAAATAGAAAACGAGTCATCTTGCCATGAAACTTCAAGTGAATGCTTAAGGGACCATTGTATGAATTTACAAGCCATAAAAATGGCATTGGCACGTAGAAATATGAAGATGTACCTAAACCTACCTACCACCCTATCGATCCATGGCTTGCACATCTTATCTCTCTGGCCGACGTAGTGCCCGCCTGTCCGCCCTCCCACTCGTTTCATTGGTTGGCTTAGGCATATGGAGTTCATTCCTAGTCTAAGATCGGATAGCACTGATGGTTTCGGCAGTAGGATTGATAGCACGAAGAGGGGGACCCGGCCGATCCCCGGCTTGCACATCCCGCCCCTCTGGTCGGCTAAGCGCCCGCACGCTCGTTTCGTGGGTTGACTTAGGCATATGGAGTTCATTCCCAGTCTAACCACACGGAGTTCATTCCCAGTCTAAGGTCAGATTAGATCGAGGGTTACGGCAGCACATGCTGGGCTCGGGCATGTGCTGGCACCACATTTTTCTTCACCAGGCAACCATCGCTGGAGCATCGCCGGAGAACCTGACTGGCGGCATTGGGGTTCCGGCGATCGGGGGGGCCGGGGGGGTGTGCGCACATGATGTGTGATGGGTGCTGGTACTTGGCCCTTATATTGGTCCCCTATCCCTCATCAAACCTCAAGAACTCACACCCCCTTAAAGAGCATTTGAGATTTTACAGGTTTGCTGCCAGTAGCCATTAAAGTGTCTGAAATGGGGACACTTTTTTCGAATGGTCACAAAATCTTGTACACTTCGAGTTTTTAGCTGAATTTTTTTGTGCATGCCAAAAAAAATACAAGGATCAGGTCTACCAAGTTTGGGCCAAAAAATCATTCCAAAAAAATTTTAAAAAATCTCGAACCGCAAAAAGTTTAGAGAATCATGAAAAATAAAAAACGAGTCGTCTTGCCATGAATCTTCATGTGAAGGCGTAAGGGACCATTGTATGAATTTACATGCCATAAAAATGGCATTGGCATGCAGAAATATAAAGATGTGCCTAAACCCACATACCACCCTATCGATGCACGGCTTGCGCATCCCGTCTCTCTGGCCGGCGTAGTGCCCGCCCGCTCACTAGCCAGCTCGTTTCGTCGGTTGGCTTACGCATACGGAGTTCATTCCCAGTCCAACATTGGACCGGGCCGAGGGTTGTAGTAGCAGGATCGACAGCACACAGAGGGGGACCCGACCGATCCCCGGCTTGCATAGCCTGCCCCTCTGGTCGGTTGAGCGCCCACACGTTCATTTCGTGGGTTGACTGAGGCGTACAGAGTTCATTCCCAGTCTAAGCATACGGAGTTCATTCCCAGTCTAAGATCGGACCGGATCGAGGGTTGTGGCAGCACATGCTAGGCTCGGGCAGGTGCTGGTGCCGTATTTTTCTTCGTCGGGGTACCATCACCGAAGCATCGCCAGACAACCTGACCGGCGGCATTGGGGTTCTGGCGAACGGGGGGCCGGGGGGGTGTGCACACATGATGTGAGATGGGTGCTGGTACTTGGCCCTTATATTGGCCCCCTATCTCTAATCAAACCTCAAGAACTCACACCCCTTTAAAGAGCATTTGAGATTTTACAGGTTTGCTGCCAGTAGCCATTAAAGTGTTTAAAATGGGGACACTTTTTTCAAATGGTCAAAAAATCTTGTACACTTCGAGTTTTTAGATGAATTTTTTTGTGCAAGCCAACAAAAATAAAAGGATCACGTGAAGGCTTAAGGGACCATTGTATGAATTTACAAGCCATAAAAATGGCATTGCACACAGAAATATGAAGATGTGCCTAAACCTGCCTACCACCCTATCGATCCATGGCTTGCGCATCCCGTCTCTCTAGCCGGCGTAGTACCCGCCCGCCCGCCTGCTCGTTTCATCGATTGGCTTAGGCATACAGAGTTCACTCTTAGTCTAAGATCAGATCGGACCAAGGGTTATGGCAGTAGGATCGGCAGCATGCAGAGGGGGACCCAGCCGATCCCCGGCTTGCGCATCCCGCCCCTCTAGCCGGCTGAACGCCCGCACGCTCGTTTCGTGGGTTGACTTAGGCATACGGAGTTCATTCCCAGTCTAAGCATATGGAGTTCATTCCCAGTCTAAGATCGGACAGGACCAAGGGTTACGGTAGCACATGTTGGGCTTCGACATGTGCTGGTGCCACTTTTTTCTTCGTCGGGGCACCCTCGTCGAAGCTTCGTCGAAGAAGCTGACCGACAGCATTGGGGTTCCGGCGATCGGGGGGACCGAAGGGTGTGCGCACATGATGTGCGATGGGTGCTGGCACTTGGCCCTTATATTGGCCCCCTATCCCTCATCAAACCTCGAGAACTCACACCCCCTGAAAGAGCATTTGAGATTTTACAGGTTTGCTGCCAGTAGCCATTAAAGTGTCTGAAATGGGGACACTTTTTTCAAATGGTCACAAAATCTTGTACACTTTGAGTTTTTAGCTGAATTCTTTTGTGCATGCCAAAAAAAATACAAGGATCACACCTTGGGGCCAAAAATCCTTCCGAACAAATTTTAAAAAATCTCAAACCGCAAAAAGTTTCAGAAATCATGAAAAATAGAAAACGAGTCGTCTTGCCATGAAACTTCATGTGAAGGCTTAAGGGACCATTGTATGAATTTACAAGCCATAAAAATGGCATTGGCACGTAGAAATATGAAGATGTGACTAAACCCACCTACCACCCTATCGATCCACTGCTTGCGCATCCTGTCTCTCTGGCCAGCTCGTTTCATCAGTTGGCTTAGGCATACAGAGTTCATTCCCAGTGCAAGATTGGACCGGTCCGAGGGTTGTGGTAGTAGGATCGGCAACACGCAGAGGGGGACCTGACCGATCCCCAGCTTGCGCATCCCGCCCTCTTGCCGGTTGAGCGCCCGCACGCTAGTTTTATGGGTTGACTTAGGCGTACGGAGTTCATTCCCAGTCTAAGCATACGAAGTTCATTCCTAGTCTAAGATCAGACCGGACCAAGGGTTGTGGCAGCATATGCTGGGCTCGAGCATGTGTTGGTGCCGTATTTTTCTTCACCAGGGCAACACCACCGGAGAACCTGACCGACGGCATTGGGGTTTCGACGATCGGGGGGGCCGGGGGTTGTGCGCACATGATATGCGATGGGTGCTGGTACTTGGCCCTTATATTGGCCCCCTATCCCTCATCAAACCTCGAGAACTCACACCCCCTGAAAGGGCATTTGAGATTTTACAGGTTTGCTGCCAGTAGCAATTAAAGTGTCTGAAATGGGGACACTTTTTTCAAATGGTCACAAAATCTTGTACATTTTGAGTTTTTAGCTGAATTTTTTTGTGCATGCCAAAAAAAAATACAAGGATCACATCTACCACATTTGGGGCCAAAACTCCTTCCGAGAAAATTTTAAAAAATCTCAGACTGCAAAAGGTTTCAAAAATCGTGAAAAATAGAAAACGAGTCGTCTTGCCATGAAACTTCACGTGAAGGCTTAAGGGACCATTGTATGAATTTAAAAGCCATAAAAATAGCATTGGCATGCAGAAATATGAAGATGTGCCTAAACCTGCCTACCACCCTATCGATCCACGGCTTGTGCATCCCGTCTCTCTAGTCGGCGTAGTGCCCGCCCGCCCGTTCGTTTCATTAGTTGGCTTAGGCATACAGAGTTCATTCTCAGTCTAAGATCAGACTGGACTGAGGGTTGCGGCAGTAGGATTGACTGTATGCAGAGGGGGACCCGGCCGATCCTCAGCTTGCGCATCCCGCCCCTCTGGCCAGCTGAACGCCCGCACGCTCGTTTCGTGGGTTGACTTAGGCATACGGAGTTCATTCCCAGTCTAAGATCGAACTGGACCGAGAGTTACGACAGCACATGCTAGGCTCCGGCATGTGCTGGTGCCGCATTTTTCTTCGTCGGGGCACCATCGTCGGAGCGTCGTCGGAGAACCTGATCAATGGCATTGGGGTTCTGGCGATCGGGGGGCCGGGGGGTGTGCGCACATGATTTGTGATGGGTGCTGGTACTTGGCCCTTATATTGGCTCCCTATCCCTCATCAAACCTGAAGAACTCACTCCCCCTTAAAGAGCATTTAAGATTTTACAGGTTTGCTGCCAGTAGCCATTAAGTGTCTGAAATGGGGACACTTTTTTGAAATGGTCACAAAATCTTGTACACTTCGAGTTTTTAGCTAAATTTTTTTTTGCATACCAAAAAAAATACAAGGATCACGCCTAGCAGGTTTGGGGTCAAAAATCCTTCCGAAAAATTTTAAAAAATCCCAAACTGCAAAAATTTTTGAAAATCATGAAAAATAGAAAACGAGTCATCTTGCCATGAAACTTCAGGTGAAGGATTAAGGGACCATTCTATGAATTTACAAGCCATAAAAATGGCATTGGCATGTAGAAATATGAAGATGTGCCTAAACCCACCTACGACCCTATTGATCCACGGCTTGCGTATCCTGTCTCTCTGGCTGGCGTAGTGCCCGCCCGTCAGGCCGTTTCGTCGGTTGGCTTAGGCATACGGAATTTATTCCCAGTCTAAGATTGGACCGGGCTGAGGGTTGCGGTAACAGGATCGGTAACACGTAGAGGGGGACCCGACTAATCCTCGACATACGCATCTCACCCCTCTGGCCGGCTAAGTGCCCACACGCTCATTTCATGGGTTGACTTAGGCGTACGGAGTTCATTCACAGTCTAAGCATATGGAGTTCATTCCCAATCTACGATCGGACCAGATCGAGGGTTGTGGCAGCACATGCTGGGCTTGAGCATGAGCTAGCACCGCATTTTTCTTCGCCGGGGCACCATCGTCGGAGCATCGTTGGAAAACCTGACCGACGGCATTAGGGTTTCGGTGATCGGGGGGGCCGGGGGGTATGCGCAGATGAAGTGCAATGGCTGCTGGTACTTGGCCCTTATATTGGCCCCCTATCCGTCATCAAACCTCGAGAACTCACCCCCCCTTAAAGAGCATTTGAGATTTTACAGGTTTGCTGCCAGTAGCAATTAAAGTGTTTGAAATGGGGACACTTTTTTCGAATGGTCATAAAATCTTGTACACTTTGAGTTTTTAGCTGATTTTTTTGTGCAAGCCAACAAAAATGCAAGGATCACGTCTACCAAGTTCGGGGCCAAAATTTCTTTCGAAAAAATTTTAAAAAATCTCGAACCGTAAAAAGTTTTGAAAATCATGAAAAATAGAAAACGAGTCATCTTGCCATGAAACATCACGTGAAGGCTTAAGGGGACCATTGTATGAATTTACAAGCCTTAAAAATGGCATTGGAACGCAGAAATATGAAGATGTGCGTAAACCCACCTACCACCCTATCGATCCACGGCTTGCTTATCCGTCTCTCTGGCTGACGTAGTACCCGCCCGCCCGCCCACCCGTTCGGTTCGTCGGTTGGCTTAGGCATACGGGGTTCATTTCCAGTCTAAGATCTGATCAGACTGAGGGTTGCGGTAGCACATGCTGGGCTTGAGCATGTGCTGGTGCCATATTTTTCTTCACCAGGGCACCATCAACGGAGAACCTGACCGTCCGCACGCTCGTTTCGTGAGTTGACTTAGGCATACGGAGTTCATTCCCAGTCTAAGCATACGGAGTTCATTCCCAGTCTAAGATCAGATTGAACGAAGGGTTGTGTCAGCACATGCTGGGCTCAAGCATGTGCTGGTGCCACATTTTTCTTCGTTGGGGCTCCATCATCGGAGCATCGTCGAAGAACCTGACCGGCGGCATTGGGGTTCCGACGATCGGGGGGGCTGGGGGGTGTGCGCACATGATGTGTGATGGGTGCTGGTACTTGGCCCTTATATTGGCCCCCTATCCCTCATCAAACCTCGAGAACTCACACCCCCTTAAAGAGCATTTGAGATTTTACAGGTTTGCTGCCAGTAGCCATTAAAGTGTCCAAAATGGGGACACTTGCTTCAAATGGTCACAAAATCTTGTACACTTTGAGTTTTTAGCTGAATTTTTTTTCGCATGCCAACAAAAATACAAGGATCACGTCTACCAATTTTGGGGCTAAAACACCTTCCGAAAAAATTTTAAAAAATCCCGAACTACAAAACATTTCAAAAATCATGAAAAATAAAAAATGAGTCGTCTTGCATAAACTTCACGTGAAGGCTTAAGGGACCATTGTATGAATTTACAAGCCTTAAAAATGGCATTGGCACGCAGAAATATGAAGATGTGCCTAAACCCACCTACCACCCTATCGATCCACGGCCTGCGCATCCCGTCTCTCTGGCCTGTGTAGCGCCCGCCCACCCGCTCGCCCGCTCGTTTCGTCGGTTGGCTTAGGCATACAGAGTTCATTCCCAGTCTAAGATCAGAACAGGCCGAGGGTTGGAGTAACAGGATCGACAGCATGTGGAGGGGGACCCAGCTGATCCCTGGCTTGTGCATCCCTCCCCTCTGGCCGGTTGAGCGCCCGCATGCTCATTTCGTGGGTTGACTTAGGCATACAGAGTTCATTCCCAGTCCAAGCATATGGAGTTCATTCCGAGTCTAAGATTGGACCGGACCAAGGGTTGCAGCAGTGCATGTTCGGCTCGAGCATGTGCTGGTGCCGTATTTTTCTTCGTCGGGGCACCATCGCCGGAGCATCGTCAGAGAACCTAACCAGCGACATTGGGGTTTCGAGGATCGAGGGGGTCGGGGGGGTGTGCGCACATGATGTGTGATGGGTGCTGGTACTAGGCCCTTATATTGGTCCCCTATCCCTCATCAAACCTCGGGAACTCACACCCCCTTAAAGAGCATTTGAAATTTTATAGGTTTGCTGCCAGTAGCCATTAAAGTGTCTGAAATGGGGACACTTTTTTCAATTGGTCACAAAATCTTGTACACTTCGAGTTTTTGGCTGAATTTTATTGTGCATGCCAAAACAAATACGAGGATCACGTCTACCAAGTTTGGGGTCAAAACTCCTTCCGAAAAAATTTTAAAAAATCTTGAACCGTAAAAAGTTTCAAAAATCATGAAAAATAAAAAACGAGTCATCTTGCCATGAAACTTCACGTGATGGCTTAAGGGACCATTGTATGAATTAGAAGCCATAAAAATGGCATTGGCATGCAGAAATATGAAGATGTGCCTAAACCCGCCTACCACCCTATCGATCCATAGCTTGCGCATCCTGTCTCTCTGGCCGGCGTAGTTCCTGCCTGCCCGCCCGTCCGTTCGTTTTGTTGATTGGCTTTGGCATACGGAGTTCATTCCCAATCTAAGATCAAACCAAACCGAGGGTTGCAGCAGCAGGATCGGCAGCACGCAGAGGGGGACCCGATCGATCCCTGGCTTGCGTATCCTGCCCCTCTAGCTGGCTGAGAGCCCGCACACTCGTTTCGTGGGTTAACTTAGGGATACGGAGTTCATTCCCAGTCTAAGATCGAACCAAACCGAGGGTTACCGCAGCACATGCTGGGCTCGGCCATGTGCTGGTGCCGTATTTTTCTTCGTTGGGTCACCATCGCCAGAGCATCGCCAGAGAACCTGACCGACGGCATTAGGGTTCCGACGATCGGGGGTGCCGGGGTGGTATGCGCACATGATGTGCGATGGGTGCTGGTACTTGGCTGTTATATTGGCCCCCTATCCCTCATCAAACCTCAAGAACTCACACCCCCTTAAAGAGCATTTGAGATTTTACAGGTTTGCTGCCAGTAGCCATTAAAGTGTCTGAAATGGGGACACTTTTTTCAAATGGTCACAAAATCTTGTACACTTCGAGTTCTTAGCTGAATTTTTTTATGCATTCCAACAAAAATATAAGGATCGCGTCTACCAAGTTTGGGGCCAGAAATCCTTCCGAAAAAATTTTGAAAAATCTCAAACCGCAAAAAGTTTCAAAAATCGTGAAAAATAGAAAACGAGTCGTCTTGCCATGAAACTTCACGTGAAGGCTTAAGGGACCATTGTATGAATTTAGAAGCCATAAAAATGGCATTGGCACATAGAAATATAAAGATGTGCTGGTGCCACATTTTTCTTCGTCGGGGCACCATCACTAGAGCATCGTCGGAGAATTTGACCGGCGGCATTGAGGTTTCGGCGATTGGGGGGCCGGGGGGATGTGCGCACATGATATGCGATGGGTACTGGTACTTAGCCCTTATATTGGCCCCCTATCCCTCATCAAACCTCGAGAACTCACACCCCTTTAAAGAGCATTTGAGATTTTATAGGTTTGCTGCCACTAGCCATTAAAGTGCCTGAAATGGGGACACTTTTTTCAAATGGTCACAAAATCTTGTACACTTTGAATTTTTAGCTAAAGTTTTTTGTGCATGCCAAAAAAAATACAAGGATCACATCTACCATGTTTGGGGCCAAAACTCTTGCCAAAAAAATTTTAAAAAATCCTGAACCGTAAAAAGTTTCAAAAATCATGAAAAATAAAAAATGAGTCGTCTTGCCATGAAACTTCACGTGAAGGCTTAAGGGATGACTTTATGAATTTACAAGCCATAAAGATGGCATTGGTACATAGAAATATGAAGATGTGCCTAAACCCACCTACCACCCTATCGATCCACGTTGTCACGGACTAAGCTTTCTCTCAACAAGCAATAGACCATGCGGCACTTAAATGGGTGCTCCCAACCAAGTCAGCCTTCAATAGATCGATATCTGAACAAATAACCATAAGCTATGGTTAGTCACAAGCATTAACAATAAGGCACAACATATCAAGATCAATCTCAAGCACACACATAAGAAGGCATATTCGCATCAAGAAAAAGAAAAACACATCGAGGTAACAATCGGGACATTCAATCGGGATGAGTTTTATTATAAATGGGACTCATACATCAAGACCTCCCACCGTCACCAGGGCCAAGGGGCAGCCCTTGGTGGGTGGCCTAAGCTCGCATAGCAACCGGTGAGACAGCCCAACACTACGCTGCCAGCTCACCCCCCTAAAGAGCCTTAGAGATTTTAAAGCTATGCTACCAGTAACCATTACAATGTTTGAAATGGGGACACTTTTCCTATCACAAGGGATCTACCCAGCCATGGCCCTATACATGGGTGGCTCATGGCAACCTAAGTCTCGGTCATGGCCCTATACAAGGTTGGCTCATGACATCCTCCCCCCACCTATTCTATCGACGTCCTCATCGACTTGCTGGCTTGAAATTCTTCAATCTTCCTTTGAAATCTCTGGAGGTTGTGTTGTCTCTCCCAATTGGTTTCTTCTGGTCCTAATCCCTTCTACTTCACTAAGTACTCTCGAACTAGTCTTCGAGATATCTTGGTTTCCCTATCAGCTAAGATCTCTTCGACTCGACGCTCTGAGGGTGCCTTTATGGTGATGGCAGCTCTGGTTGGCTCCCTTCAGCTAGCATCTGTAGGATCTACATGGAAAGGTTTCAGGTTGCTCACATGAAATACTGGGTGCACTTTCATCCACTTTGGTGGGTCAATTTTGTAAGAAGCATTCCCCACCTTGGAAAGGACCCTTACTGGTCCTTTATATTTGTGCACCAGTCTACGATCTCTCTTTCTCAAGAACCTGGTTTGTTCAGGAACTAGTCAGACAAGAACCAAATCACCAGCTTGAAATTATTGAGCTCTACGACCCTTGTCTGCCCATTTTTTCATCCGCTTTGATGCTTTCTCCAAGTAGGCTTGCGTAATCTCTGTGTTTTGTTTCCACTCTTTGTTAAGATTGAAGGCTCTTGAATTCTTTCCTCTATATTATTCCAAGGAAGTGTGGGGTAGCCTTGGTAATTATCCATGACCACCTCAAATGGGCTCTTGTTGGTGGAAGAGCTTTTGTTGGAATTAAAGCAAAGTTGAGTCACATCCAATAATGAAGGCAGTCTTTCTAATTAGCTTGAACAAAATGCCTCAAGTATTCCTCTAATAATCCATTGAACCATTCTGTTTGACCATCATTTTGGGGGTGATAGCTTGAGGAGATGTTGAGTTGGGACCCCAATATCTTGAAAAGTTCTCTCTAAAAGGACCCCATGAATCTCGGATCTCGATCACTGACAATGTTTTGAGGGAGGCCCCAGTATTTGACCACATGTTTGAATAATAGTCGAGCTGTGTCTTCCGCTGTGCAATACTTGGGAATGGGAATGAATGTGGCATACTTAAAGAACCGATCAATTACCACCAAAATCGTTCCAAGGTCACCAACCTTGGGTAGGCTTGAAATGAAATCGAGAGAGATGCTTTCCCAAGGTCTGGTGGGTACTGGTAGTGGTTCAAGCATGCCTGCAGGTTTCTTTCTTTCAACCTTGTCTTGTTGGCAAATGAGGCAAGTCTTCGTATAGTCCATCACATCTTGTCGCATGTGAGGCCAATAGTATCCCTATTTCAATAATGCCAAAGTGCGTTGCCAACCCGGGTGTCCCACCCATGGTGTGTCATGACATTACCTCATTAGCATCTGTCTCAGACCTTCTATTCTTGGCACAAATACTCGAGGTCCCTTGGTCCATAGGACCCCGTTTTCTTGCCAGAAGTACTTGGACTTCCCTTCTTCCACTAGCTTCAAGATGGCACAAGCTTGCGGGTCCTTCCTTAAGTGATCTCCAATCAACTTGTGAATGTTTGTAGTGGCTCTACTAGCCACCATTGGGGTAATTCTTCTAAGGGCCGTTAGATCTACTCGCCTACTCAATGCATCGACCACTTGATTGGTCTTTCCAGCGGTGTGCTCAAAACAAAAGTCAAATTTCGCTAAAAATTGCTGCCACCTAGCTTGTTTTTTTCGTAAGCCTTGGTTGGGTGAGAAAATGGCTAACGGCCGTATTCTTTATCTTCACGACAAAGTATGAACCCAACAAGTAATGTCACCAAGCCCTCAAGCAGTGAACCACCGCGAGGAGTTCTTTTTCCTGAGCCGTATATTTCCTTTCAGCTTCACTTAGCTTCCTACTTTCAAATGCTATCGGGTGATGTTGTTGCAAAAGCACTCCTCCAATAGCAAAATCGGATGCATCCGTCTGAACTTTGAAGGGCTTTTCAATATCAGGGAGAGCTAAGATGGGATCCTTTATAATAGCATCCTTCAATCCCTCTAAGGCCTCTTGGTATTCACTCGTCCAACACCATTTACGCTCCTTCTTTAATAGCTCTGTGAGGGCTATGGTCTTGCGAGAGTACCCTTCCACAAACCTTCTATAGTAGTTGGCTAGTCCCAAAAATGAGCGGAGCTCACTAACATTCTTCGATGTTGTCCACTCCTTGATGGCCCTAACCTTTCCTATGTCCATTCGAATGTGGTCACATTCGACAATGTGACCGAGAAAATGGATTCGGGTATGAGCAAATGCACACTTCTCCCTTTTTACGTATAACTGGTGGTCATGTAATCTTTGAAGTACCTGGCGCAGGTGCTCTTGATGCTCTTCCAAAGTGGAGCTATATACCACTATATCGTCTAAATAAATGACTACAAATTTGTCTAAGTAGTCATGGAACACTTGATTCATCAATGCACAAAATGTGGCAGGAGCATTGGTCAGTCCAAAAGGCATAACAAGAAATTCAAATGCACCATACCGTGTCACACAAGTGGTCTTTGGCTCATCTCTCTTAGCGATTCGAACCTGATGGTAGCCAGATCTCAGGTCCAATTTGGAAAAGTACTTGGCCCGGCTCAATTGATCAAACAAGTCTGCTATAAGGGGAATGGGATATTTGTTTCTCACGATGACTTTGTTCAGGGCCCTGTAGTCAACACATAATCGCAAACTTCCGTCGTGCTTTTTCTGAAATAGCACTGGCGCTCCGAAAGGAGCCTTTGATGGTCTGACGAACCCGGCTTATAGCAGTTCTTCTAACTGCTTTCTTAGTTCGGCCAAATTTGGTGGGGCCATGCTGTAGGGCGCTCTAGCAGGGGGTTTCACTCCTAGGAGGAGCTTGATTTCATGGTCCACTGCTCGTCGAGGGGGTAAAACTTTAGGCAACATCTCTGGCATCACCTCTTCGAATTCTTCCAACACTTTTTCCACACCATCAGGTATGGGTTCTACTTTCGACCCTTCTTTGTAAATCGGCACCACCACAAAGGAGGGTTCCCTTCTTTTTATCCTTTTCTTAAACTGCAAAGCTGAAATCATTTTCTTCCTACTCTTTGGTAGGATGTTGGCTGGCACCACACATGGGTGTTCTCCTAAGAACAACAAGCAGCTAGCGACGGGGATAGGGATAACCTGAGCCAACATCATGAAGTCCAATCTAAGGACAACATCAAAGTCATCCATGGAGGAAACTGTAAAGTCTACCTTCCCCTCCCATGGCCCCAATCGGGTTGTCACACTTTTGGAGCTTCCACTGATCGCAAAGGCTGGCAAATTGACCGCTTTCATTCATCCACAGTCTTTACTAATCTGAAGGCCACACCTTTTTGCTTCTTTTGGTGTGATGAAAGTGTCGGTTGCACCCGTATCCACCATGGCCTTGGTGGCTTTCTCATTGATCGTCAAGTTCACATACATCAAGCCTCTACTCTGCTCTTTCTTTATAGTGTTCAATTGGATGCGGAGGGCATTGAGGAACCTTATTAAACCCATCCTGGCTGGCTTCTCTTCAGCTTCTTCAATGCTCTCTGGCACTTTTGTGGACTCTTAAGATGAGGTCCTTAAGGCATTGAGGGCTCCCCTATACGGGCATTCAGCCACCCAATGCGACCCCTTGGAAAAAAAGCAAGCTAGCGGTTGTCTAGGCTTGAAAATCCCTGCGTTGCTTGTCTAGGCCTGGGTACTATCTCAACCAAAGGACCTCCTGTCTGATCCTCCACTGAAGGGTCAGTCCAACCTAGTCATCTTTCCCCCACTCCTAAAGTTAAAGCTACTACCAGCTGATGGAGGATTTTTCCATTTTAAAGAGCCATCATTGTAATCGTGAAGACGTTCAGCTGCAGCCATGGCCGTGGCCACATCTTGCACTTTCTGCCTTTGTAGTTCTGTCCTTGCCCAAGGCTTGAGGCCCTCAAGAAAATAGAACATCTTGTCCTTTTTGGACATGTCCCGAATATCCAACATCAGGGTGGAAAAGCTCCTTACAAATTCTCACACCGTTTCAGTTTGCACCAACTCTCGAAGTCTCCTTCGAGCCATATACTCCACATTCTCAAGGAAAAATTGGTTTTTCAATTCTTGCTTCAGATCCGTCCAAGTCTTAATCGGGCACTCGTCATCGACAAACTTGGAGTGCCACCACAGCTTGGCATCCCCTGCGAGGTACACCGACGCCATTGTCACCTTGTCTTCCTCTGAATTTGTGTGTACAGCTCGGAAGTATTGCTCCATGTCAAACAAGAAATTTTCAAGTTCCTTAGCATCCCTTGCCCCCTCATAGCATCGAGGCTCCGGCACTTTGGGCCTTTGTCCCCTTTCCATCAAGCTTGAACCTGATCTGGCCACAACCATTTCTAAGATGCTCACCTGTGCTCTGAGTTCCTCAAACTCCTTTTGGAGAATGTTCAAGGCATCTCTAGCCTCTTCGCTCACATTGTGGAGAGTATCGGACAACTCCTGCTGGGTTGTCTCGATCTCCCTCACTCGGTCTTTCATCAGCATATGAGTTTTCATTGCGGCCACCACGGCCTCAAGTTCCTTAATTCTCTGTCGATGATCCGGTCCACCATTTGTGGCCATCTCATCCATTTTTCTAGCACTTCTCAACTGTGCTCTGATACCACGTCACAGACTAAGCTTTCTCTCAACAAGCAATAGACCGTGCGGCACTTGAATGGGTGCTCCCAACCAAGTCAGCCTTCAATAGATCGATATCTGAACAAATAACCATAAGCTATGGTTAGTCACAAGCATTCACAATAAGGCACAACATATCGAGATCAATCTCAAGCACACACACAAGAAGGCATATTCGCATCAAGAAAGAGAAAAACACATCGAGGCAACAATCGGGACATTTAATTGGGATGAGTTTTATTATAAACGGGACTCATACATCAGGACCACCCACCATCACCAGGGCCAAGGGGGCAGCCCTTGGTGGGTGGCCTAAGCTCGCATAGCAACCGGTGAGACAGCCCAACACTACACTGCCGGCTCACCCCCCCCAAAGAGCTTTAGAGATTTTAGAGCTATGCTACCAGTAACCATTACAATGTTCGAAATGGGGACACTTTTCCTAGCACAAGGGATCTACCCGGCCATGGCCCTATACATGGGTGGCTCATGGCAACCTAAGTCCTGGTCATGGCTCTAAACAAGGTTGGCTCATGACACACGGTTTGCGCATCCCGTCTCTCTGGCCGGCGTAGTGCCCACCCGCTCGTTTTGTCAGTTGGCTTAGGCATACGAAGTTTATTCCCAGTCTAAGATCGGACCAGACTGAGGGTTATGGCAGCAGGATCGGCAGCACGTAGAGGGGGACCCGACCGATCCCCCACTTGCGAATCCTGCCCCTCTGGCTGGTTGAGCACCCGCACGCTCGTTTCGTGGGTTGACTTAGGCATATGGAGTTCATTCCCAGTCTAAGCATACGGAGTTCATTCCCAGTCTAAGATCGGACTAGATCGAGGGTTGCGGCAGCACATGCTGGGCTTGGGCATGTGCCGGTGCTGCATTTTTCTTCGTCGGGGCACCATCATCGGAGCATCACCGGAGAACCTGACCGGCGGCATTGGGGTTCCGACGATCGGGGGGGCCGGGGGGTGTGCGCACATGATGTGCAATGGGTGCTGGTACTTGGCCCTTATATTGGCCCCTTATCCCTCATCAAACCTTAAGAACTCACACCCCTTAAAGAGCATTTGAGATTTTACAGGTTTGCTGCCAGTAGCCATTAAAATGTCTGAAATGGGGACACTTTTTTCAAATGGTCACAAAATCTTGTACACTTCGAGTTTTTAGTTGAATTGTTTTGCGCATGCCAACAAAAATATAAGGATCACGTCTACCAAGTTTGGGGCCAAAACTCCTTTCGAAAAAATTTTAAAAAATCTGGAACCGTAAAAAGTTTCAAAAATTGTGAAAAATAGAAAACGGGCCATCTTGCCATGAAACTTCACCAGAAGGCTTAAGGGACCATTGTATGAATTTACAAGCCATAAAATGGCATTGGAACATAGAAATATGAAGATGTGCCTGAACCCACCTACCACCCTATAGATCCACGACTTGCGCATCCCGTCTCTTTGGTCGGTGTAGTGCCCGCCCGCCTGCTCGCCCATTCGTTTCGTCAGTTGGCTTAGGCATACAGAGTTCATTCCCAATATAAGATCAGATCGGACCGAGGGTTGCGGCAGCAGGATCGGCAGCATGCAGCGGGATACCCAATCGATCCCCGGCTTGCCCATCCCGCCCCTCTGGTCGGTTGAGAGCCCGGACACTCGTTTCGTGGGTTAACTTAGGCATACGGAGTTCATTCCCAGTCCAAGATCGGATCGGATCAAGGGTTGTGGCAGCACATGCTGGGCTCGAGCATGTGCTGGTGCTGCATTTTTCTTCGTCGGGGCACCATCATCGGAGCATCACCGGAGAACCTGACCGACGGCATTGGGGTTCTGACGATCGAGGGGGTCGGGGGGGTGTGCGCACATGATGTGCGATGGGTGCTGGTACTTGGCCCTTATATTGGCCCCCTATCCCTCATCAAACCTTGAGAACTCACACCCCCTTAAAAAGCATTTAAGATTTGACAGGTTTGCTACCAGTAGCCATTAAAGTGTCTGAAATGTGGACACTTTTTTCAAATGGTCACAAAATCTTGTACACTTCGAGTTTTTAGCTGAATTTTTTTGTGCATGCCAAAAAAAATACAAGGATCAGGTCTACCAAGTTTGGGGCTAAAAATCATTCCGAAAAAATTTTAAAAAATCCTGAACCGCAAAAAGTATAAAAAATCATGAAAAATAGAAAACGAGTCGTCTTACCATGAAACTTCACGTGAAGGCTTAAGGGACCATTGTATGAATTTACAAGCAATAAAAATGGCATTGGCATGCAGAAATATGAAGATGCGCCTAAACCCACCTACCACCTTATCGATCCACGGCTTGTGCATCCCGTCTCTCTGGCTGGCGTAGTGCCCGCCCGCCCGCCCACCCGCTCATTTCCTCGATTGGCTTAGGCATACAGAGTTCATTCCCAGTCTAAGATTGGACCAGACTGAAGGTTACGGTAGTAGGATTGACAGCACGCAGAGAGGGACCCGACCGATCCCCAGCTTGCGCATCCCACCCCTCTGGCCGGCGGAGTGCCCGCACGCTCATTTCGTGGGTTGACTTAGGCATATGGAGTTCATTCCTAGTCTAAGATCGGATCGGACCGAGGGTTGCGGCAGCACATGCTAGGCTCATGCATGTGCTGGTGCCGCATTTTTCTTCGTCGGGGCACCATCCCCGGATCATCGTCGGAGAACCTGACCGGTGGCATTGGGGTTCCGGCGATCGGGGGGGCCGGGGTGGTGTGCGCAAATGATGTGCAATGGGTGCTGGTACTTGGCCCTTATATTGGCTCCCTATCCCTCTTCAAACCTCGAGAACTCACACCCCCTTAAAGAGCATTTGAGATTTTACAAGTTTTTTGCCAGTAGCCATTAAAGTGTACAAAATGGGGACACTTTTTTCAAATGGTCACAAAATTTTGTACACTTCGAGTTTTTACCTGAATTGTTTTGTGCATGCCAAGAAAAATAAAAGGATCACGTCTACCAAGTTTAGGGCCAAAACTCCTTCCAAAAAAATTTTAAAAAATCCCGAACCGCAAAAAGGATCAAAAATCATGAAAAATAAAAAACGAGTCGTCTTGCCATGAAACTTCATGTGAAGGCTTAAGGGACCATTGGATGAATTTACAAGCCATAAAAATGGTATTGTCATGCAGAAATATAAAGATGTGCCTAAACCCACCTACCACCCTATCGATTCACGGCTTGCGCATCCCGTCTCTCTGGCCGGCGTAGTGCCCGCCCGTCCGCCCGCTCGTGTCGTCGGTTGGCTTAGGCATACGGAGTTCATTCCCAGTCTAAGATTGGACCAGACCAAGGGTTGTGGCAGTAGGATTGGCAGCACGCAGAGGGGGACTCGACGGATCCCCGGCTTGCGCATCCCGCCCCTCTGGCCGGCTGAGCGCCCGCACGCTCGTTTCGTGGGTTGACTTGGGCATACGGAGTTCATTCCCAGTCTAAGCATATGGAGTTCATTCCCAGTCTAAGATTGGACCGGACCGATGGTAGCGGCAGCACATGCTGGGCTCGGGCATGTGCTGGTGTCGCATTTTTCTTCGTCGGGGCACCATCGCCAGAGCATCGCTAGAGAACCTGACCGGCGGCATTGGGGTTTCGACGATCGAGGGGGTCGGGGGGGTGTGCGCACACGATGTGCAATGGGTGCTGGTACTTGGCCCTTATATTGGCCCCCTATCCCTCATCAAACCTCAAGAACTCACACCCACTTAAAGAGCATTTGAGATTTTACAGGTTTGCTACCAGTTGCCATTAATGGGTTTGAAATGGAAACACTTTTTTCAAATGGTCACAAAATCTTGTACACTTCAAGTTTTTAGCTAAATTTTTTTGTGCACACCAAAAAAAATACAAGGATCACGTCTACCAAGTTTGGGGTCATAACTCCTTCCAAAAAAATTTTAAAAAATCTTGAACCCTAAAAAGTTTCAAAAATTGTGAAAAATAGAAAATGAGTCGTGTTGCCATGAAACTTCACGTGAAGGCTTAAGGGACCATTGTAAGAATTTACAAGCCATAAAAATGGCATTGGCATGTAGAAATATGAAGATGTGCCTAAACCCACCTACCACCCTATCGATCCACGGCTTACGCATCCCATCTCTCTGGCCGGCGTAGTGCCTGACTGCCCGCCCGCCCGCTCATTTTGTCGGTTGGCTTAGGCATACAAAGTTCATTCTCAGTCTAAGATCGGACAGGACCGAGGGTTGCGGCAGCAGGATCGACAGCATACAGAAGGGGACCTGACCGATCCTCGACTTGTGCATCCCACCCCTCTGGCCGACTGAACGCCCACACGCTTCTTTTATGGGTTGACTTACGCATACAAAGTTCATTCCCAGTCTAAGCATACGGAATTCATTCCTAGTCTAAGATCGGATCGGACCGAGCGTTGTGGCAGCACATGCTGGGCTTGGGCATGTGCTGGTGCCACATTTTTCTTCACCGGGGCACCATCGCTAGAGTAACGTCAGAGAACCTGACCTGCGGCATTGGGGTTCCTGCAATCGGGGGTGGCAGTAGGATCGGTAGCATGCAGAGAGGGACCGGATCCATCCCCGGCTTGCGAATCCCACCCCTCTGCCCGGCTGAGTGCCTGCACAGTCGTTTCATGGGTTGACTTAGGCATACAGAGTTCATTCCCAGTCTAAGAGCAGACCAGACCAAGGTTGTGCCAGCACATGATAGGCTCAGGCATGTGCTGGTGCCGTATTTTTCTTTGCCGGGGCACGATCGCTGGAGCATCACTGGAGAACCTGACGGGTGGCATTGGGGTTCCGACGATCGGGGGGCCGGGGCCGGTGTGCGCACTTGATGTACGATAGGTGCTCGTACTTGGCCATTATATTGTCCCCTATCCCTCATCAAACCTCGAGAACTCACACCCCTTTAAAGAGCATTTGAGCTTTTATAGGTTTGCTGCCAGTAGCCATTAAAGTGTTTGAAATGGGGACACTTTTTTCAGCTGGTCACAAAATCTTGTACACTTCGAGTTTTTAGCTGAATTTTTTTATGCATGCCAAAAAAAATACAAGGATCACGTCTACCAAGTTTGGGGCCAAAACTCCTTCTGAAAAAATTTTAAAAAATCTCGAACAGCAAAAATTTTAAAAAATCTCGAACCGTAAAAAGTTTTGAAAATCATGAAAATAGAAAACGAGTCGTCTTGCCATGAAACTTCACGTGAAGGCTTAAGGGACCAATGTATGAATTTACAAGCCATAAAAATGGCATTGGCATGCAGAAATATGAAGATGTGCCTAAACCCACCTAGCACCCTATCGATCTGCGGCTTGCGCATCCTGTCTCTCTGGCCGGCGTAATGCCCGCCCGCCTGCCCGCCCGCTCGTTTCGTTGGTTGTCTTAGGCAAACGGAGTTCATTCCCATTCTAAGATCAGACTGGACAGAGGGTTGCGGCAGCAGGATCGGCAGCACGTAGAGGGGGACCCGATCGATCCTCAGCTTGCGCATCCCGCCCCTCTGGTTGATTGAGCGCCCGCACGCTCGTTTCGTGGGTTGACTTAGGCATATGGAGTTCATTCCCAGTCGAAGATCGGACCAGATCGAGGGTTGCGGCAGCACATGCTGGGCTTGGGAATGTGCTGGGGCCACATTTTTCTTCGTCGGGGCACCATCATCGGAGCATCGCCAGAGAACCAGACCGGCGGCATTGGGGTTCCAACGATCGGGGGGTCGGGGGGTGTGCGCACATGATGTGCGATGGGTGCTGGTACTTGGCCCTTATATTGGCCCCCTATCCCTCATCAAACCTCGAGAACTCACACCCCCTTAAAGAGCATTTGAGTGTTTGAAACCTCGAGAACTCAAGCCCCCTAGCCATTAAAGTGTTTGAAATGGGGACACTTTTTTCAAATGGTCACAAAATCTTGTACACTTCGAGTTTTTAGCTGAATTTTTTTTTTAATGCCAAAAAAAATACAAGGATCACGTCTACCAAGTTTGGGTCCAAAACTCCTTCCAAAAAAATTTAAAAAAATCCTGAACCACAAAAAGTTTTGAAAATAATGAAAAATAGAAAATGAGTCGTCTTGCCATGAAACTTCACATGAACGCTTAAGGGACCATTGTATGAATTTACAAGCCATAAAAATGGCATTGGCATGTAGAAATATGAAGATGTGGCTAAACCCACCCACCACCCTATCGATTCACGGCTTGCACATCCCGTCTCTCTGGTCGGCGTTTTGCCCGCCCGCCCGCCTGCACGCCCGTTCGTGTCGTCGGTTGGCTTAGGTATACGGAGTTCATTCCCAGTCTAAGATTGGACTGAACTGAGGGTTGTGGTAGCAGGATCAGCAGCACGTAGAGGGGGACCTAGCCGATTCCCGGCTTACGCATCCCACCCCTCTGGCTGGCTGAGTGCCCGTACGCTCGTTTCGTGGTTTGACTTAGGCATACGGAGTTCATTCCCAGTCTAAGCATACGAAGTTCATTCCCATCTAAGATCAGACCGGAGTGAGGGTTACGGTAGCACATGCTGGGCCCAGGCATGTGCTGGTGCTGCATTTTTCTTCATCGGGGCACCATCATTGGAGCATTGTCGGAGAACCTGACCGACGGCATTAGGGTTTCGACGATCGGGGGGGCCGAAGGGGGGTGTGCACACATGATGTGCGATGGGTGTGGTACTTGGCCCTTATATTGGCCCCCTATCCCTCATCAAACCTTGAGAACTCACACCCCCTTAAAGAGCATTTGAGATTTTACAGGTTTGCTGCCAGTAGCCATTAAAGTGTCTGGAATGGGGACACTTTTTTCAAATGCTCACAAAATCTTGTACACTTCGAGTTTTTAGCTGAATTTTTTTGTTCATGCCAACAAAAATACAAGTATCACGTCTACCAAGTTTGGGGCCAAAACTCCTTCCGAAAAAATTTTAAAAAATCTCGAGCCCTAAAAAGTTTTGAAAATCATGAAAAATAGAAAATGAGTCGTCTTGCCATGAAACTTCACATGAACGCTTAAGGGACCATTGTATGAATTTACAAGCCATAAAAATGGCATTGGCACGTAGAAGTATGAAGACGTGCCTAAAGCCACCTACCACCCTATCGATCCACGGCTTGCGCATCACGTCTCTCTGGCCGACGTAGTGCCTGCCTGCCCGCCCGCCCGCTTGTTTCGTCGGTTGGCTTAGGCATACGAAGTTCATTCCCAGTCTAACATCAGACCAGACTGAGGGTTGCGATAGTAGGATTTGTAGCACGCAGAGGGAGACCCAATCGATCCCCAGCTTGAGCATCCTGCCCATCTGGTCGGCTGAGCACCCGCACACTCGTTTTATGGGTTAACTTAGGCAAACGGAATTCATTTCCAGTCTAAGCGTACGGAGTTCATTCCCAATCTAAGATCAAACTGGATCGAGGGTTGCGGCCACACATCCTAGGCTCGGGCATGTGCTGGTGTCACATTTTTTTTTCATCGGGGCACCATCATCGGAGCATCGTCGGAGAACCTGACCGGTGTCATTAAGGTTCGAGCGATCGGGGGGGTCGGGGGGGGTGTGCGCACATGATGTGCGATGGCTGCTGGTACTTGGCCCTTATATTGGCCCCCTATCCCTCATCAAACCTCGAGAACTCACACCCCTTAAAGAGCATTTGAGATTTTACAGGTTTGCTGCCAGTAGCCATTAAAGTGTCTGAAATGGGGACACTTCTTTCAAATGGTCACAAAATCTTGTACACTTCGAGTTTTTAGCTGAATTTTTTTGTGCATGCCAACAAAAATACAAGGATCATGTCTACCAAGTTTGGGCCCAAAACTCCTTCGCAAAAAATTTTCAAAAATCCCGAACCGTAAAAAGTTTCAAAAATCAGGAAAAATAGAAAACGACTCGTCTTGCCATGAAACTTCACGTGAAGGCTTAAGGGACCATTGTATGAATTTACAAGCCATAAAAATGGAATTGGCACATAGAAATATAAAGATGTGCCTAAACCCACCTACCACCTTATCGATCCACAGCTTGCGCATCCCGTCTCTCTGGCCGACGTAGTGCCTGCCCGCACGTCCTCCCGCTCATTTTGTCAGTTGGCTTAGGCATACGGAGTTCATTCCCAGTCTAAGATCGGACTGGACTGAGGGTTACGGCAGTAGGATCGATAGCACGCAGAGGGGGACCGGGCCGATCCCCGGCTTACGTATCCTGCCCATCTGGCCGGTTGAGCACCCGCACGCTCGTTTCGTGGGTTGATTGAGGCATACGGAGTTCATTCCCAGTGTAAGCATACAGAGTTCATTCCCAGTCCAAGATCGGACTGGACTGAGGGTTGCGGCAGCACATGCTGGGCTCGAACTTATGCTGGTGCCGTATTTTTCTTCGTCGGGGCACCATCGTTGGGGCATCACTGGAGAACCTAACCGGCGGCATTGGGGTTCTGGCGATCGATGGGGCCCGGGGGGGTGTGTGCACATGATGTGCTATGAGTGCTGGTGCTTGACCCTTATATTCACCCCCTATCCCTCATCAAACCTCGACAACTCACACCCCCTTAAAAAGCATTTGAGATTTTACAAGTTTGTTGCCAGTAGCCATTAAAGTGTCTGAAATGGGGACACTTTTTTCAAAAGGTTACAAAATCTTGTACACTTCGAGTTTTTAGCTGAATTATTTTTTGCATGCCAACAAAAATACAAGGATCACATCTACCAAGTTTGGGGCCAAAACTCCTTCCGAAAAATTTTAAAAAATCACGAACCGCAAAAAGTTTAAAAAATCGTGAAAAATAGAAAATGAGTCGTC
Organism: Durio zibethinus; assembly: GCF_047325235.1. NCBI lineage: Eukaryota > Viridiplantae > Streptophyta > Magnoliopsida > Malvales > Malvaceae > Durio > Durio zibethinus. The sequence goes on along the minus strand of NC_143162.1, from coordinate 14,948,339 downwards.
TCGCCATGAAACATCACGTGAAGGCTTAAGGGACCATTGTAGGAATTTACAAGCCATAAAAATGGCATACGGAGTTCATTCCCAGTCTAAGACCAGACCGGACCGAGGATTGTAGCAGCAGGATCGACAGCACGCAGAGGGGGACTCGATCGATCCCCGGCTACCAACAAAAATACAAGGATCATATCTACCAAGTTTGAGGCCAAAACACCTTCCGAAAAAATTTAAAAAAATCCAGAACCTCAAAAAGTTTCAAAAATCATGAAAAATAGAAAACGAGTCGTCTTGCCATGAAACTTCATGTGAAGGCTTAAAGGACCATTGTATGAATTTCCAAGCCATAAAAAATGGCAATGGCATGTAGAAATATGAAGATGTGCCTAAACCCACCTACCACCCTATCGATCCACGGCTTGCGCATCTAGTCTCGCTGGCCGGCGTAGTGCCCGCCCGCTCGTTTCGTCGGCTGGCTTAGGCATACGGAGTTCATTCCCAGTCTAAGATCAGTTCGGACTGAGGGTTGCAGCAGTAGGATCGATAACATGCAGAGGGGGACCCGACCGATCCCCGACTTACTCGTCTCGCCCCTCAAGCTGGCTGAGCACCTGCACGCTCATTTCGTGGGTTGACTTAGGGATACAGAGTTCATTCCCAGTCTAATCATATGGAGTTCATTCCCAGTCTAAGATCGGACCAAACCAAGGGTTGCGGTAGCACATGCTGGGCTCGGGCATGTGCTGGTGCCGCATTTTGCTTCGTCGGGGCACCATCGACGGAGCATCGTCGGAGAACCTGATCGGCGACACCGGGGTTCCGACGATCGGGGGGGTCGAGGGGGTGTGCGCACATGATGTGCGATGGGTGCTAGTACTTGGCCCTTCTATTGGCCCCCTATCCCTCATCAAACCTCAAGAACTCACACCCCCTTAAAGAGCATTTGAGATTTTACAGGTTTTCTGCCAGTAGCCATTAAAGTGTCTGAAATGGGGACACTTTTTTCAAATGGTAACAAAATCTTGTACACTTCGACTTTTTAGCTGAATTTTTTTGTGCATGCCAAAAAAAAATACAAGGATCACATCTACCAAGTTTGGGGCCAAAACTCCTTTTGAAAAAATTTTAAAAAATCCCAAACCGCAAAAAGTTTCAAAAATCGTGAAAAATAGAAAATGAGTCATCTTGCCATGAAACTTCACGTGAAGGCTTAAGGGACCATTGTATGAATTTACAAGCCATAAAAATGGCATTGGCACGCAGAAATATGAAGATCGGACCGAGGGTTGCGGCTGCACATGCTAGGCTAGGGCATGTGCTGGTGCCGTATTTTTCTTTGCTGGGGCACCATCGTCAGAGCATCGTCGAAGAACCTGATCGGTGGCATTGGAGTTTCGGTGATCGGGGGGCCAAGGGGGTATGCGCACATGATGTGTGATGGGTGCTGGTACTTGGCCCTTATATTGGCCCCCTATCCCTCATCAAACCTCGAGAACTCACACCCCCTTAAAGAGCATTTGAGATTTTACAGGTTTACTGCCAGTAGCCATTAATGTGTCTGAATGGGGACATTTTTTTCAAATGGTCACAAAATCTTGTACACTTTTTGCAAATGCGCCCGCCCGCCCTCTCATTTCTTCGATTGGCATAGACATACAGAGTTCATTCCCAGTCTAAGATCAGACCGAACTGAGGGTTACGGCAGCAGGATCGACAGCACGTAAAGGGGGACCCGGCCAATCCCCGACTTGCGCATCCCGCCCTTCTGGCCGGCTGAGTGCCCGCACTCTCGTTTTGTGGGTTGACTTAGGCATACGGAGTTTATTCCCAGTCTAAGCATACGGAGTTCATTCCCAGTCTAAGATTGAACCAGACCGAGGGTTGCGGCCGCACATGCTGGGCTCAGGCATGTGCCGGTGCCGCATTTTTCATCGTCGGGGCACCATCGTCGGAGAACCTGACCGGCGGCAGTAGGGTTCCGACGATTGGGGGACCAGGGGGTATGCGCACATGATGAGCGATAGGTGCTGGTACTTGGCCCTTATATTGGCCCACTATCCCTCATCAAACCTCGAGAACTCACACCCCCTTAAAGAGCATTCAAGATTTTACAGGTTTGCTGCCAGTAGCCATTAAAGCGTCTGAAATGGGGACACTTTTTTCAAATGGTCAGAAAATCTTGTACACTTCAAGTTTTTAGCTGAATTTTTTTGTGCAAGCCAAAAAAAATACAAGGATCACATCTACCAGGTTTGGGGCTAAAACTCCTTCTGAAAAAATTTGAAAAAATCATGAACCCCAAAAAGTTTCAAAAATCATGAAAAATAGAAAACGAGTCATCTTGCCATGAAACTTCACGAGAAGGCTTAAGGGACCATTGTATGAATTTACAAGCCAGAAAAATGGCATTGGCATGCAAAAATATGAAGATGTGCCTAAACCCACCTACCAGCCTATCGATCCACGGCTTGCGCATCCCGTCTCTTTGGCTGGCACAGTGCCCGCCCGCCCGCTCGTTTAGTCAGTTGGCTTAGGCATACGGACTTCATTCCTAGTCTAAGATCAGACCGAACCGAGGGTTGCAGCAGTAGGATTGGCAGCACGCAGAGGGGGACCCGACTGATCCCCGGTTAGTGCATCCCGCCCCTTTGGCCGGCTGAGCGCTCGCACGCTCGTTTCGTGGGTTGACTTAAGCATACGGCGTTCATTCCCAGTCTAAGCATAGGGAGTTCATTCCCAGTCTAAGATCGGACCAGACCGAGGGTTGTGACAGCACATGCTAGGCTCGAGCATGTGCTGGTGTCGCATTTTTCTTCGCTGGGGCACCATCGTCAGCGCATCGCCGGAGAACCTGACCGGCGGCATCGGGGTTCCGGCGATCCAGGGGGCCAGGGGTTGCGCGCACATGATGTGCAATGGGTGCTGGTACTTGGCCCTTATATTGGCCCCATATCCCTCATCAAACCTTGAGAACTCACACCCCCTTAAAGAGCATTTGAGATTTTACAGGTTTACTGCCAGTAGCCATTAAAGTGTTTGAAATGGGGACACTTTTTTCAAATGATCACAAAATCTTGTACACTTCGAGTTTTTAGCTGAAGTTTTTTGTGCATGGCAAAAAAAATACAAGGATCACGTCTACCAAGTTTAAGGCCAAAACTACTTCCAAAAAATTTTTAAAAGTATCCCGAACCGTAAAAAGTTTCAAAAATCGTGAAAAATAGAAAACGAGTCGTCTTGCCATGAAACTTCACGTGCAGGCTTAAGGGACCATTGCATGAATTTACAAGCCATAAAAATGGCATTGGCATGCAGAAATATGAAGATGTGCCTAAACTCACCTAACTCCCTATCGATCCACGGCTTGCGTATCCTGTCTCTTTGGCGACGTAGTGCCCGCCCGCCCACCCGCCTACTCGTTTCATCGGTTGGCTTAGGCATACGAAGTTCATTCCCAGTCTAAGATCGGACCGAACCGAAGCTTGCGGCAGCAGGATCGATAGCACGCAGAGGGGGACCCGACCGAGCGCTCGCACACTCATTTCCCAGTCTAAGCATACGGAGCTCATTCCCAGTCTAAGATCAGATCAGACCGAAGGTTGCAGTAGCACATGCTGGGCTCAAGCATGTGCTGGTGCCTCATTTTTCTTCATCGGCGCACCATCGCCGGAGCATCGTCGGAGAACCTGACCGACGGCATTGGGGTTTCGACGATCAGGGGGTGTGCGAACATGATGTGTGATTGGTGCCAGTACTGGGCACTTATATTTGCCCCCTATCCCTCATCAAACCTTGAGAACTCACACCGCCTTAAAGAGCATATGAGATTTTACAGGTTTGCTGCCAGTAGCCATTAAAGTGTATGAAATGGAGACACATTTTTCAAATGGTCACAAAATCTTGTACACTCTGAGTTTTTAGCTGAGTTTTTTTGTGCATGCCAACAAAAATACAAGGATCACGTCTACCAAGTTTGGGGCCAAAATTCCTTTCGAAAAAATTTTAAAAAATCCCGAACCATAAAAAGTTTCAAAAATCATGAAAAAAATAGAAAATGAGTCATCTTGCCGTGAAACTTCACGTGAGGGCTTAAAGGACCATTGTATGAATTTGCAAGCCATAAAAATGCCATTGGCATGTAGAAATATGAAGATGTGCCTAAACCCACCTACCACCCTATTGATCCATGGCTTGCGCATTCCGTCTCTCTGGCCGACGTAGTGCCCGCCCGCCCGTCCATTCATTTCGTCGGTTGGCTTCGACATACGGAGTTCATTCCCAGTCTAATATCGGACCAGACCGAGGGTTGCGACAGCAAGATCAACAGCACGTAGAGGGGGACCCGACCGATCCCCGGCTTGCGCATCCCGCCCCTCTGGCCGGTTGAGTGCCCGCACGCTCGTTTCGTGGGTTGACTTAGGTATACGAAGTTCATTCCCAGTCTAAGCATATGGAGTTCATTCCCAGTCCAAGATTGGACCAGACCGGGGGTTGCGACAGCACATGCTGGGCTCGAGCATGTGCTGGTGCCGCATTTTTCTTCGTCGGGGCACCATCGCCGATGCATCGCCGGAGAACCTGACTGGCGGCATGGGGGTTCCAGCGATCGGGGGGGCGGGGGGGTGTATGTGCACATGATGGGCGATTGGTGCTGGTACTTGGCCCTTATATTGGGTCCCTATCCCTCATCAAACCCCCAGAACTCACACCCCCTTAAAGAGCATTTGAGATTTTACAGGTTTGTTGTCGGTAACCATTAAAGTGTCTGGAATGGGGACACTTTTTTCAAATGGTCACAAAATCTTGTACACTTCGAGTTTTTAACTGAAATTTTTTGTGGATGCCAAAAAAAATACAAAGATCATGTCTACCAAGTTTGGGGCCAAAAATCTTTTCAAAAAAATTTAAAAATTCCCGAACTGCAAAAAGTTTTGAAAATCGTGAAAAATATAAAATGAGTCGTCTTGCCATGAAACTTCACGTGAAGGCTTAAAAGACCGTTGTATGAATTTACAAACCATAAAAATGGCATTGGAATGCAGAAATATGAAGATGTGCCTAAACCCACCTACCACCCTATCGATCCATGACTTGCGCATCCCGTCTCTCTGTCCGGCGTAGTGGCCACCCGCCCGTTTGTTTCGTCGGTTGGCTTAGGCATACGGAGTTCATTCCCAGTCTAAGATCAGACCGGACAGAGGGTTGGGGTAGCAGGATCGGCAGCACGCAGAGGTGGACCCGACCGACCCCCGACTTGCCCATCCTGCCCCTCTAGCAGGCTGAGCGCCCGCACGCTCGTTTCGTGGCTTGACTTAGGCATACGGAGTTCATTCCCAATCTAAGATTGGACTAGACCGAGGGTTGCAGCAGCAGATGCTGGGCTCGAGCATGTGCTGGTGCCGTATTTTTCTTCGTCGGGGCACCATCGCCGGTGCATCACCGGACAACCTGACCGACGGCATTGGGGTTCCAGCGATCGAGGGGGCCGGGGGGTGTGCGCACACAAGATGCGCGATTGGTACTGGTACTTGGCCCTTATATTGGCACCCTATCCCTCATCAAACCTCGAGAACTCACACCCCCTTAAAGAGTATTTGAGATTTTACAGGTTTGCTGCCAGTAGCCATTAAAGTGTTTGAAATGGGGACACTTTTTTCAAGTGGTCACAAAATCTTGTACACTTCCAGTTTTTAACTGAATTTTTTTATGCATGCCAACAAAAATACAAGGATCACGTCTACCAAGTTTGGGGCCAAAACTCCTTCTGAAAAAATTTTAAAAACTCCCGAACCAAAAAAAGTTTTGAAATTCAAGAAAAATATGAAAATGTCCCTAAACCCACCTACCACCCTATCGATCCACGGCTTGCGCATCTCGTCTCTCTGGCCGGCGTAGTGCCCGCCCGCTTGCCCACTCCTTTCGTCAGTTGGCTTAGGCTTACGGAGTTCATTCCCAGTCTAACATCGGACCAGACAGAGGGTTGTGGCAACAGGATCGACAGCACGCAGAGGGGGACCCGACCGATCCCCGGCTTGTGCATCTCGCCCCTCTGGCCGGTGAAGCACCCGTACGCTTGTTCCATGGGTTGACTTAGGCATACGGAGTTCATTCCCAGTGTAAGCATTCAGAGTTCATTCCCAATCTACGATCGGACCAGACCGAGGGTTGCGGCAGCACATTCTGGGCTCGGGCATGTGTTGGTGCCGTATTTTTCTTCGTCGGGGCACCATCGTCGATGCATCGTCGGAGAACCTGACCGGCGGCATTGGGGTTCCCAGGATTGGGGGTGCCGGGGGTGGTGTGTGGACATGATGTGCGATGGGTGCTGGTACTTGGCCCTTATATTGGCCCCCTATCCCTCATCAAACCTCGAGAACTCACACCCCCTTAAAGAGCTTTTGAGATTTTACAGGTTTGCTGCTAGTAGCTATTAAAGTGTCTGAAATGGGGACACTTTTTTCAAATGGTCACAAAATCTTGTACACTTTGAGTTCTTAGCTGAATTTTTTTGTGCATGCCACCAAAAATACAAGGATCACGTCTACCAAGTTTGGGGCCAAAATTTCTTCAAAAAAAATTTCAAAAAATTCCGAACCGTAAAAAGTTTCAAAAATCATGAAAATTAGAAAACGAGTCGTCTTGCCATGAAACTTCACGTGAAGGCTTAAGGGACCATTGCATGAATTTACAAGCCATAAAAAATGATATTGGCATGCAGAAATATGAAGATGTGCCCAAACCCACCTACCACCCTATCGATCCATGGCTTGCGCATCCCGTCTCTCTGGCAAACGTAGTGCCTGCTCACCCGCCCGCCCGCTCGTGTTGTCGGTTGGCTTAGGCATACGGAGTTCATTCCCAGTCTAAGATTGGACTAGAAAGAGGGTTGTGGCAGTAGGATCGACAGCACGCAAAGGGGGACCCAATCGATCCCCAGCTTACGCATCCCGCCCCTCTGGCCGGTTGAGCACCCACACGCTCGTTTCGTGGTTTGACTTTGTCATACGGAGTTCATTCCCAGTCTAATCATATGGAGTTCATTCCTAGTCTAAGATCAGACCGGATTGAGGGTTGCGGCAGCACATGCTAGGCTTGGGCATGTGCTGGTGCCGCATTTTTCTTCGTCGGGGCACCATCACCGGAGCATCACCGAAGAACCTGACCGGCGGCATTGGGGTTCCGACGATCGGGGGACCGGGGGGGTGTGCGCACATGATGTGCGATGGCTGCTGGTACTTGGCCCTTATATTGGCCCCCTATCCCTCATAAAACCTCGAGAACTCACACCCCCTTAAAGAGCATTTGAGATTTTACAAGTTTGTTGCCAGTGGCCATTAAAGTGTCTGAAATGGGGACACTTTTTTCAAATGGTCACAAAATCTTGTACACTTCGAGTTTTTAGCCGAATTGTTTTGTGCATGCCAACAAAAATACAAGGATCATGTCTACCAAGTTTGTTGCCAAAAATCCTTCTGAAAAAATTTTAAAAAATCTCGAACCGTAAAAAGTTTTAAAAATCGTCAAAAATAAAAATTGAGTCGTCTTGCCGTGAAACTTCACGTGAAGGCTTAAAGGACCATTGTATGAATTTACAAGCCATAAAATGGCATTGGCACATAGAAATATGAAGATGTGCCTAAACCCACCTACCACCCTATCGATCCACGGCTTGTGCTTCCTGTCATTCTGGTCGGCGTAGTGCCCGCCCGCTTGTTTCGTCGATTGGCTTAAGCATCGTACTTCATTCCCAGTATAAGATCGGACCAGACTGAGGGTTGTGACAGCAGGATCGACAGCACATAGAGGGGTCCCGACCGATCCCCAACTTGCACATCTCGCCCCTCTGGCCGGCTAAGTGCCCGCAAGCTCGTTTCGTGGGTTGACTTAGGCATAAGGAGTTCATTCAAGTCTAAACATACGGAGTTCATTCCCAGTCTAAGATCGTACCAGACTGAGGGTTGTGGTAGCACATGCTGGGCTTGGGCCTGTGCTGGTGTCGCATTTTTCTTCACCGGGGCACCATCACTGGAGCATCGCCGGAGAACCTGACCGACAGCATTGGGGTTCCGACGATCGGGGGGCCGGGGGGTGTGCGCATGTGACATGCAATGGGTGCTGGTACTTGGCCCTTATATTGGCCCCCTATTCCTCATCAAACCTCGAGAACACACACCCCCTTAAAGAGCATTTGAGATTTTACAGGTTTGCTGCCAGTAGCCGTTAAAGTGTCTGAAATGGTGACACTTTTTTCAAATGGTCACAGAATCTTGTACACTTCGAGTTTTTAGCTGAATTTTTTTGTGCATGCCAAAAAAATACAAGGATCACGTCTACCAAGTTTGGGGCGAAAAATCCTTTTGAAAAAATTTTAAAAAATCCAAAACCGCAAAAAGTTTCCAAAATCATGAAAAATAGAAAATGAGTCGTCTTGCCATGAAACTTCACATGAAGGCTTAAGGGACCATTGTACGAATTTACAAGCCATAAAAATGGCATTGGCACGTAGAAATATGAAGATGTGCCTAAACCAACCTACCACCCTATCGATCCCCGGCTTCCGCATCCCGTCTCTCTAGTCGACGTAGTGACTGCCCGCCCGCCCGCTCGTTTCGTCGATTGGCTTAGGCATACAGAGTTCATTCCCCGTCTAAGATCAAATCGGACCGAGGGTTGTGGCAGTAGGATTGGCAGCACGCAGAGGGGTACCTGATCGATCTTCGGCTTGCGCATCCCACCCCTCTGGCCGGCTGAGCGCCCGCACGCTCGTTCCGTGGGCTGACTTAGGCGTACGGAGTTCATTCCCAATCTAAGCATACGGAGTTCATTCCCAATCTAAGATCGAACTAGACCGAAGGTTGCGACTGCACATGCTGGGCTCGGGCATGTGCTTGTGCCGCATTTTTCTTCATCGGGGCACCATCGCCGGAGCATCGTCGGAGAACCTGACGGGCGGCATTGGGGTTCCGACGATCAGGGGGGCCGATGGGGGTGTGCGCAAATGATGTGTGATGGGTGCTGGTACTTGGCCCTTATATTGGCCCCCTATCCCTCATCAAACCTCAAGAACTCACACCCCCTTAAAGAGCATTTGAGATTTTACAGATTTGCTGCCAGTAGCCAATAAAGTGTATGAAATGGGGACACTTTTTTCAAATGGTCACAAAATCTTGTACACTTCGAGTTTTTAGCTGAATTTTTTGTGCATGCCAAAAAAAAATAAAAGGATCACGTCTACCTAGTTTGGGGCCAAAAATC